>NW_027111518.1:105893-141758 GCF_000696795.3 Halyomorpha halys
TTTTTTTTTTTTAGGGCACTTTTGTATTAAATTTACCTTGAAGTTACTCAATGACCTTAAAAATGAAATGCTGGATGTATTTTGCAACGTGTCTTTAATTTAATATGAAATTTTATCATAAGACTTCCTTCAATTAAGGTCTCACAACTTACATATTTATTCCTATGAAGTTTATTCTCTACCTATACTCTACCTGAACCTAGTCTTTTTTATTTTATATTTGTTTTTTAGGGCACTTTTGTATTAAATTTACCTTGAAATTACTTCAATGACCTTAAAAATGAAATGCCGGATGTATTTTGCAACTTTCGTTAATGCAACAATTTGTGAGTAATTCCCAGTTCCCGGTTGCATCCCGCGTTATCCAACCGGCCGTTGCTCTTCCTGTAATTTTGAAATCACACTAGGCCTATGCGGTCACCGTGGCGCGTTCAGTTCATGAGGTCTTCCTCTGCGACGTTATGCTTACTAATGCGTTTAAGATTTATGTATGGTAATAGTACTATTGTCATTAGCCTCATGTTATGCAATCTCTTGTTCCAAGCATTTTGTCAAGAGGAGGAAGTGTCGGATCTTTCTAGTTCTTAGCATTATTCTCTCGAGTGCTCTTTGCCATTCCCGTCTCCAAAGGCCGCAATTGTGTAACGAAATTGAAACTCGAGGCTCCAGGAAAGGAAGCCTCTGTTCCTTTGTAAAAAGCTGGAATGACATTATCCAGAAAAAAAAAAAAAAACCTGGACGCAAGATGACAAGAAACTGGAAAGCTTCATCTATTTTTTACCTTCATTTATTTTTTATTTCGTTGCTGAAACAAAGGAACTCGATGTTCTTTCCCAGATCTAGATAAGTTGAATCAATAGCTTTGTTTTATTTATTTAAAATATTCGCTATTTAAAGCCACCTCATCTAAATTTTTCGAAAATAACGTGTAAACTCAGTGCAGATCCTCTCCATTAATTTCCAATGTAGGTCCTTTCCAATCCCTCCATTTTCTGATCAAGTAAAAAATTACTATAATTCTTGCTTTTACTTCAAAAACAACAAATAATTTAAAAAAACATTACATTGGACTCAAAATTTGTTATAAATATAAGAGTACATTTGATTGTACTCTGCATTCGTTGTACCTTCGTTCATATTCATTGTTATTTATATTTATGAATTGCTTATTATTTATACGAAATTTTAAGTTAATCTAATCAGTTTGGACGTATTCGTTTAAATAATAAATGAATAAATAAATATATTTCCCTAAGGATAGAATTCATCTTAAGACATTACATAAAATTAAATAGTTCCAGAATTAATCAGTTACGTGGTTATAACAAAGCTGAATTCTTTTTTTTTTTTTCTGTTTATTAACAAAATAAAAGTATAATTATAGTCTCATTCTTAGAAAAGTTATAGCATTAAACACATGTAATACATTGAGGTAAAAATGTTTCTTAATATATTTTTTATATTATTGCAATATAACCGTGCAATGCCTGATCAAATACAGCTTTCACTTATTTCAAAAAAGATTACTTGATGGCCTCCTTCTTTTTCCTTGCCCTTTTAAGAACTTACGATTTGTCTCCAATGGTAATTGATGTCAACGAACAAGGTCCAATTTACACTGCAACATTACTTCCCATATCTCTAAGTCTCAGTGAGTATACAGTAAAAAAATAGGAAGCGAGGGAAGAATAATTAATGATTATTTTTCTGCGGTGGTAATCAGCTAAGGAAAAACAGGAAATGCTGTCGAGTCTATAAAGAATAGTCTCATGCCATCTAAAAGGTATAAATGTACCTTCTATTCTGATTTGGTATTGCTTTTTACTTCCTAAACATATTTATTAGTTAGTTTATTTAAATAAATAAATAACCTTTTTGAGGATCCTACACACCACACTAGCAGGTGGTGTGTAGTATCCTCAAATTATTGGAAAAAATCAATAATTTGTTTAGGTAATTTTTTCATTATTATTACTTCCTTTCTTGAGAGCTTAGCCCCATGTATTTTTCAAACTTCAAATTCATTACTCAATTAATTTTGTTTATTTTTTTTTGTATGTTAATTATAAAACGAAGTAATTGTTAAGAAAATATATATATATGTTTTCTTATAATTTTCAAGTTACGTAGTTAACATATATTTGAGGTGGTTGCTAATAAACCAGAAATATCAAAACCATTAACATATTTTAAAAAATGTATCAAAATAAATTAAAAAAAAAAAGTGTAATAAGTGTAATAATTTGGAATAATTATTTTTGAACATTTATTACTATTTATTGATTTTTTTATTTCCCTTTTTTAAAATTTTGAGAATAATTATTGAGTGAAAAGAAAGCTCGGTGGCACAGTAGTAAAACATTACTCTACTCACTCGGGTTCGAATCTGGCTGTGGCAGATAATTATTGTTTGGTTTTTTTGGTGAATTTAACTTAACATGTCTTAGCTGCTTCTCCTCTTTTCAATGCGAGCTATGTTATACCTGTTTAACGAACCTTCTAAACTTTTTTTAAATATTTATTATTTAGTCATTTGTCATGTGTTGATGACTATTTCTTGTTCAGTAGCCGAGTGCGCGAACCTATCTCCGATTCATAAAATGCTGTGTAACATGCTGTAGTTCTTTGGTTCCATATGACTTCATCACGCTTGTATTCTTTGCACCTTCGTTTCTTCTTCATTTCATCCAGGTTTTTTAAAATCTTTTTAGAAATTTGTAAGTCATCGATTGGTGGCCTTGATTACCCGCTTGTTTCGATCTTCTCTCCTTGGACGTTTTCCCTTGTATTGAATCTTCCATACTTTCTTCTTACATGCTGTCGAAAAGCTGTTGTCCTTTTTGGGATACTCTTAGTGACTGTTTTCTCAATGCCTTTTTGTATTGAGCTATGTAAAATTTCCGTTACAAAATCATTTGTTTTTTTTCCATCTTGCATTAAAAATTTAGTTAAAACAAAAATTATAAACAAAATAATTATTATATACTTAAAAGAATTTAGTGTCAAAAGGAAGAACTCAAGAGAATAAATTTTATAATATATTTTTATGCAAATTAGAGTATAGGAATAGAAAATAAGTAAAATGTATAAAAAAACAAAACAAAAATTAAATAATCTATGACAATGCCTAAGAGTAGATTATTGCATTTAAGAGGGATTGATTGCTTAAGCCAATGGCACTAAGTATTGCAATATTTAACATAAGAATGATGGAGAAAATATTTTTTAAGGAACTTAAAGAACAATTAAAATTAACAAATATAATTAATTTTTAGGGGTGCCATCTGATGTGTTAATTAATAAAACAGTATAACGCTTTCATATTTAATTATTCATGAAAAATACCGTTTGTATTTATTTCGAAATGTAATACTCTTGTTGTGAGGATTCGACATATCTAGGAACACTTACCTCTCGTTTACAGCACATCACTTTGTGTAACAAATAAGTAAGTTAATTTGTAATGAAAAATATCTTTAAACTGCTTATTTGAAATTTCATTTTAGAAAAATATAGAAAATTGTAACTAATGTTCATTAAAATAATTCTTAAAGTGGGATATGAATTACCAAATATCACTTGTGAATGATTCAAAATTGTTATAATATTGTTGAAAAACTTTGTAATATTAACTAAGTAATGATCTTGATTTACCACTACATTCAATAATAATTTATCGTCCTGATTTTTCTCGGTATTAAAACTGATAAATGTATGATTATGTTATTGAAAGATAACGATTATTTCAAGTTAGGAATAATTATTCAATATTATCCTATTTATGGATGTAGTGGTGTATATGAGGTGTTTAAATTTCCTATTTTTATCGATTTCTAAAGTGCATTAATCCTTATACAGAATTTATTGTTAAAGCAGTGTATACGGCACAGAAATCGTAACTCTTAGGTTCCAGATTTTATTTCCTGCCAGTATTGGATTGAATTTGGTCTTATGAAACCATTAGGGGACCCACTCAACCTCTAAAATAGGTATTTTATGACTATGAAAAGGTCACAGTTGATAGTGGCGCAGATTGTATCGCTTGTCTATATTACCTAGGGTAACAACTATATCAACCAACCCTCTATTCGAGAAATTCGAATTATGCAAAAGGACGTTCTATTACACTAGTTTTGTATTTCACGTTTTTGGATAACTACGAATTTGTACATTTTGAGGTTTTCCTGTTAGAAATTGAATTTTTGTTTATTTTTTTTAGTTTTCCGCCTTTTTAATATTGCTCCATTAAACTTATTATCTTAAGTCTTCTCTTACCACAATTATTTCAAAAGTGATACAGACCCTCAGCACCCTGAGGATCTTAATGGGGCGTGTTCGGCCAGGAAGGATTGCCTTTTTTTGTATTATGGTCTCTTGTTGAGTTTGTGATATGTCGTACATCGGCCAACCTACTCGCTATAAGTGTCTGAAAAATCAGATAAGTAAGGTTTCTACTAAAGGCGGGAGTGGCGGGTTTCACGCCTTTTTCCAATTTCAGGCGCTTTTTAAATATTGATCGATTAAAGTATGATGTTATTTTGCAAATAATAGCACGATTTCAATTTTCGTTTAATATATTAGTATTATACGTTAAAAAAAAAGTTAGTTTTTGCAGGATTTAGGTGTTTTTTGATTTTGATAGATTTATTTATTGATAGATATTACAATCTGCCACACAGTTGTGGGCAATAGGTAATAGTGATGAATGATCTCATACATACTAAAATAAAAAAAAAAATAAATAAAAAAAAATAAAAAACTCTCTTAAAATATATACAAACAAAAGAATAGACAAGATGAACATAATCAAACTATCTGTATGAAAAATAAATAAATAAAATAACATAATGATAAAATAATATATACAATATTTACACAATCGACCTGAGGATCCCTGAGCCCACTCTATCCCCCTTAGGTGTTTTATATCCAATTTGTCACATTTTAGATTTTTCACTACTGTCTACTTATCAAATACAAACATTTCAGAATCTCTTGGAGGTTTGAAGTGGTACTAGCTTAATTTTTATTTGTTTTAAGTGTTGAGTTAGTAAAAATCTTTCAAATTAGCATTCCGTGCCTTCGGTTAATTTCAAGTCCATAAATTTCCGCTACTTGTGATTTGGTGGCTACACCACTCAGATTGGAATCCGGGACTTCGACCCACTTCTGGAGCGGGTTGTGGAATGGGCTAGCCGTTCGCCGGTACCCTGCGCCCTGGCCTTGTTGCTAATGAGCTCAAATTGCTGCATACTCCGCTGTAAATTTCTTTAAATGAAGTGGAACTACAGCTTTTTCATTGCTAAATAAGACTAGCAGGCGTTTCCAGTTCTTCTGTTGGAGCATTTACCTGTTATTGCAATTTTTAAAAGTGTTAAAAACCCGTTACGATATCCCGTTTGTTCGAGCTATTTTTCCTTCTCGCTGGCACCGGGTTTGTCCTGCTTGCATTTTTAATGTTGAGAAATAAGAATGAAATATCGTTGTCAAATTCATTTTATCTGAATGTGTGAGCCAATATCAAGATTGAGTAATCATTTTTTTTTCAATTTTTATTTTTTTTTTGTAGTGCTCTATTTTTATCCGCATAAATAAATATTATATATTTAAATTTCTGTGGTGAAAAAAAAATTTTGTTTATTAAAATTCAAATTAATTGTACATACATAGAGCATTTCAACAGCTTTCCCTTTTATGTTTTTGCAAGAAGGAAATGTATGTTAACGACTAATTTTGTTTAAAGAAGCAGCTGATCATTATAAAAGGGGTCTCGTAATGTTATTTTGTTATAGAAATGTTTATTTTTATTTTTCGTTGAGACTTTTATATAATAATTTATCATTCTTTATTATTATTCCATAGATTGTATCATATGTTGGTAGATTTTAAGGTGAATTCACAGTAGAAGGATGGTGTTATTTTTTGGTTTGGTAATCTACTGTATCTTTATCTTTATCGTGCATATGCAGCAGTGTCTTTCGCAAGTTTTCTCTAGCTAAGGTATTATTCTCTTTCTCTTCTATCTGTTGGTTCAGATACTGATATATTCCGAATTTTAGCTACAATGTTCTTAATGTCAGATGTTATGTATTTGTAAATTGAATTGATAAAATTGTTGATTTTTGAACGACCTTAATTTATTTTACTTCAATGACCCCCGGTCTCTCTGTAACTTTTTATACTCAGTAAAATTTTTGAGCTTTGATAATGTAGGAAATTATCGATGTAACGCAAATATTTTCTTTTTCATAAAGATTAAATGTTATTTTAGACTCTTTGTGGCTTAAAACGTACTATCAAACTAATAAAACATAGAACAAAGGAAGATTAAAGAATTATATGTATATTGCAAATTTTAAGCCAAAACAGCCGGAAGTTGTAATTAATATCAATGAAGTTCGCCTTTTTCCATTTTATTCTTAATCAGTATCATTCCAAAAATCGTACAGAGCATTTATTAGTTGTGAACATTGGACACTAAACAATCGTAATCAATAAAAGAAACAATTTATGGGTGCGGCAAAACAAAAAAAAAATATATAACTATTAAATGTTAGCCAACGTTTCGTCCCATGTTGCAGGGCTTCATCAGGGCTAAAAAAAAATACAAACAATCAAAATAATGTATCAAAGAAAGAGAATATTCTATATTCTATTCTCTAACTATAATTTAAATTAATTACTATTAGTTAAATTTTTTATTTTTTTTATTTGATTTTTTTTATTTTAGTATGTATGTGATCATTCATCACTATTACCTACTGCCCACAACTGTGTGGCAGATCGTAATATCTATCAATAATATCGTAATATCTATTTGAGTTTTTTTTTTTCCTTTGACATATTTCGGTCTGTCAATCAACGTAATTAATTAATGTTTATTAACCTAAATTGGTGTTCTGTACATTTAAGTGTTTAATAATTCGTTAAGAAAATTCTTTTTTTTTTAATCTGTTGTTTTTTTCACCGTTATACATAACTATAGGAACAATAAAATCTCGAAACATCTTCTAAATGTTGTTTTATTATTGACTAAGTTGTATTATTTATGTTTTATTTGTACGTATATATCATATATTATTACTATTTTTTTTTTTTAAATGTGATGTCTGAAATATTTTTTTTAAGGTTTCCATTTATTCATAGTCACTTTCTGGCACTGAAAGATATTTGTTCCTAATGCGGCTTTCCTATTGCCCTATCTAATTAAAACTGCGTTATAAATCGTTACTTGATGATTGCCATCTCATTCTAGTCTGCTTAGGATGCCCTTGAAATGTCACGCCCTCTCTTTTCATCATTTTTGTTTTTCAAAGACTCTGCATTCCCATTGCCATAACATATATTTATGAAAGTGATTTTTTTTATTTTCAGTTATCTAACTATATCCTTTATGTCCGGTTCCCGAGTAAGGGTATTCTCATGAGAAAATAACGTATTTGTGTGGAAGGTGTTGCATTAATACGTTATTATGTAACAGTGAACGTAATTATCAACCTTGTTTGTTATTCATAGCTTGCTAGCTTACTCATTGCTAATATGGAGCTGAACGAGATTCCAAGCTATAGGAGGCGCTGAGTCGTCTGTTACGTATATTTTATTGATAGGAAATCGTCTTACGCAACTATTGCTCAATGCCTGATTGGTATTGGAAAATCACTGAGCATTCATATATTTATATAAATAGTGATGGGAATTTCTATGGTTATCTAAATGATTTTCCAACCTAAATAACTTTTACTTAGGCCTATAAGAATAAATCGAGGAGTTCTTTATATGAAATATTTCTTTTATTACTGTTGAAAATATATGATTTAATGACATATTATTCCTGTTTTACTACCCCATAAATATGTTCATCCTTAAATTTTTTTAAAATTTATTTAATGTAATTTACAACTGTACAAATAATACAATAGGTAAATATGTTGTATGTTTCATATACACTTGAAAATCTTGGGAAGGAACCACCCATTGGTGGTACTTCAAATATTAATTTAAATTAGAAGCTTCCGTGGCCATCTTCTTTTCAGACGCCTCGGAGAATTATCAGGGATTGTTAAGGATGAAAGATTAAGAATTAATGGGTTAGGATGGTTAAGAAGTTTGGAATGAAAAGACGCATATCTGTTTTGGGTCAAATCTGCAACGAACGGGATGTTAAGGTCTTTGTGAATGAGTTTATTTGTAACGTAATAAGGAGCATCAAGGATTTTACGAAGGATTTTGGATTGTAAGGATTGGATGCGGGAAGAATTTGATGGTTTGGTGGAGCCCCAGAGCTCGATTCGATATGTCCAAATTGGTCTGATTATCGTAGTGTATACTATTTTTTTTTATAGTGAATGGAAAGTTTAGAGCGTTTGTCAAGTAAGTGTTGTAGCAATCGGAATCTACGAGCAGTTTCTTATCGTTTCAGTCTTGTATGTGGATTCCAAGTAAGTCTCTTGTCAAGATGGAGTCGTAAGTATCGAATCTGTTCAACAGGGGTTAGTGGAGTGTTTAGAACGGATACTGTAGGACAGTAAAGGTGATCTGGTGGCATTTGTCAGGATTTATTTTGATTCTCCAGTTTTTACACCATTCTTCAATAGATGTTATGTGTGCCTGTAGTGTTTGTGATGCATTAGTTGGGTCGTTGTTTACAGAAAGTATACATGTGTCATTAGCGTAGTTGTTAGGACTGTGTTAGGGTGGGTTGGGATAGCAGCTGTATAAACCGTATTAAGAATGGGACCTAAGATACTACCTTGAGGAACACCGGCGGACTGAGAAAAGAAACACGAGTAGGCAAGGTTATGATTTACTTTAAAGGTTCTATCAGTGAGGTAGGAGCGGATAATAAGGAAATATGTTGGGATTATTATAAGGAAATATTAAAATTTAAAAAAATATATTTATATAATTTTGATTACAATAATACAATTATTATTTTTAACACTAGACCAAATGGATGGAAAACCTTTCCTCACCTCTAACCTACTTGGATTTTTTGTGCGTTATCTCTTACTTGTCTAAAAGTCCAATAGGAATTTGATAGAGCCATTAGGTCTTTTATTTTAATGATTGCCTCATTCAAATATTTTTATCTGTAAAAGGCAAGGACTCCAAATTCTTATAGAATATGCCTGATCTTTTCTTGTGTTTCTAACCTATGTTTTCATCTAATCTACCACTATTTTTATCTTCTTGTGATATTATAACAGAAAATGACCCTTATACAATAATGGAAAAAAACATTAATAACATGCATTGCATACCAGTTTAAAGCTTTGTTTTACTGTCTAACCTGAAACTGAAAGAAAGTATTCGATTCTACTTCAAATAAAATCTTTCGACGTCAGAAAGAAAAAGAAAATAACAATTGATGTTTATAAACATTTGATTAACTTGTTATCGGTAAAAACCAACGTGTTATAATCACATCTTGAAGTATTTAATTTCTATACTAATGTTTTAAGGTTCTAACACAGGGTTGTAAATAATATTTAATTTATTTGATAATATTATAAGTGGATATTTAAAACTATACCTATCGGCCTTAAGTGTGACAGATAGTATTATTTTTCTAATTGTGTTTACCAAAAACGGAATCTATAAAATAAATATGAGATTTTAATTTTTTATTGCCTGACAATGCCACATAAATTATTCTAAATCAAAATTTATTTGTGCATTAAAAAAAAAATTATCTTATATCCAAATAAATTGATTATGCAATTATCCTTTGACAATGGTTTTAAGCTTTTAGTAATTGAAATAAATGTTAAATTTATGTGGTAATGACATAAATGAATACTTAAGACCCGGACCTATTAGATTGAATGTGGCATATTCTATTATTTTTCTATAAAACGTTTTTCTGAATTTATGTAATCAAAAAAGCAAATCTATAAAAAGAATATATGATTTTTAAAAAGTATGTTTTTTAAATTTCTATCAATGTTCCATGAATTCTCATTTATTAAAATTGATTTGCACATTCACAAGAAAAATTATTCCTTTAGAGATAAATTAATTTTTAGTCACTTGATAATGTAATATTATTTTTCCATTATTACGTATTATTACTGAGTTAAAAATAATGTTTAATTTATATAGCAATGGAATAAATGACTACTTGAAGTACTAGATCTATTTATGTTAACGAAAAACTGAATCTATAAATGTAATTTTCGATATTAAAAAAGTAATATTTTTTAATGTCTCTCAATATCACATAAATGTTTGTAAGCCTTCTAAATTCTCCTACGTATTTTTTGTATAATAATTTATGTTCTAAATCCATAAAACGCTTCTCTTAGTTAAAGATATCAGGTTTCGCATCCGTGAAAATCAGTAGATCATAAAAAATTAATTATAAAAAAATATTTATTTATTGGAAGATTTTTTTTTATAGAGTAGTAATAGAACCTATCCCACTCAAATCCAATAGGTCTAGGCCTTTTAATATCTATTTATACCATTACCACATAAATTAAACATTATTTTATGTCTTTAGCACATAAATTAAACATTATTTTATGTCATTATCACATAAATTAAACATATTTTCAACCTGTGGTAAGGCTTAAAATGATTGTAAAAAGAAAATTACATTATCAATTAAGTTATCTCTAAGGGAATGATTTTTCTTTTGAATGTGAAAATAACTTTTGTTTTGAAATTTTTATTATTAATGTCTGGCATGAATGAATACTTAAAACCCTAGAACTATTGAGCGTATAACTGAATCCATAAAATAAATATGTGACTTTAAAAAAATTATATATTTTTTTAATGTCTAGCAATGTTACATAAATCCTAAATTACAAGTCATTTTCACATTGTAAAGAAAAATCATTTCCTTATTGACAAATTTACACTTGGCTCTAACTTATAAAAACTTAATACACAGCTTTCTCTAAATCAGCTTGGATCATAATCGGTTCCCCTGCAACTCATATGTCTGTAGAAAGTACCTTTCCATCTATGAGACTACGTCCTAATTGGAAAAGCACCAAACGAGTAAGTGACGGCCATAGTCACTGAATCGGACAATAAAAAAAATGAAACCTAAGCAATAAGGACTTATATAAGCCAGAATATAGGTAGAAGTGGATAACGTCAAGAAAGACGTGGTTAAAGATGTGGAGGAGAGTATGGCTGCAAGAGGACTACTGATGTAGAATTAGTCAGCTAGAACAAAATATATTGCGAAAATATATATTCTAATATATTTATTTAAAAAATGTAAATTTAGATAAAATAGTTTTAGAGCTCTCTACATTTCGAAAATGTTTTTTTTTTAAATCACCCTAATTGTCTTTTGTATTCAATAAATTATTAAATCATTTGTTAAGACTTCAGTTTTATATATACATTAAAAAAAATAATTATTTCATTTAAGATTCAGCAGTAAACATTGTATTTTCTACTTAAAATATAAATAATCAGTTGTAATACTACAATTTTAGTTTCTAAGGTTTTTTTTTGTTAAAACTTTATTCTTTTTCTTTTCAAGAATCAATACCTTTTTTGTTATCAACTTCTAAAATTAAAAAAAATACAATTAACAGACAGCTACAATCTACAAATTCTACATTGCATTTTAATTTTAATAAAATTACATTTACATAAAAATAATGGAATATTAACTCCACTTCCCTAATATATAACCATTTACAAATCTAAAATGTTTCGAGATTTAGCCAAAGTCCCTAGTTATTTTTATTTTTTCTACATTACTATTAATTTGTTGACATATGTCATTTTAATTGAATCAATATTTTTTATATATTTTAAACTGAATATGAATATATAGTCCTATTTTTAAATACTTATTTTTTCTTTCTTTTTCATTAGTGATGTTTTCCAAAATTTGTTGTCTAAAAATCTATTTACAATTGAAAATCTATTTACAATTGAAAATCTATTTTTATTTCAAGTGATTATGAACATTTTTATATTATTTATTATATTTATAATATGCCTCAAATGCCATTCTAAAACTACAAGAAGACATCAATAGTATAAGCACTTGGGCAAACAATAAAGTTTCGTTAAATGCTGAAAAGACTAAAGTTATGATAATTGTATCTCCCTCTCTCCTTAAATCTATCCTAGGAACCCCCCCCCCCCCAACCTTCATTCAAAAATCAGTCTTCATTCAAAAATCTTGCTGTCACTCTTGATCAAACATTCCCTCTAACGTACGTCATGACCAACCCTTCCCTGGTTTAAAACCCTTCTATTTAACTACCTTTTACTTCACCAATCTAATCCAATATTATAAGCAGAGAAATTTTTTAACTACCTTTTTGTTTTGTTTTTTTATGTATTTAGTCAGTTTATTAATTTATTTATTTTTCTTCTCTCTGTATAAGTTATAATGAAGTGGCCAATATATTTTATTATAAAATTAAAATTGCCTTTGTAATTGTTCTAAAGGGGCCTAGTCCCAGAATAATAAACTATTTCTCATTTCATTTCATATGAAATATTTTTAAAATAGTACTTTTTCCCTGATGGCCATCTATATATCCAGATTTGATTTCTGAAAACAAAATTATATTTCTTAATTCCTGCTTAACTCACTCATTTATATTTTTTTAAAGAAATAGTTACTAACTTTCAGTCCTGTTAGTTTTGTCACAGAAGTGAACTTTGAATTAAATCGTAAAAATTCAGACTGTCGGTTAAAAATAAATTTTTTTTTCCCTTCCGTGTTCGAGCCAAACACATTACATAATAGAGAACCTATTACCAAATTGACTAATGACCTGCGTAGGAACGTGATGTGGCAAATGAAGGCGGTGTCTCAATACGGCAGGTGGTGTCCTTACGAGACGAAACCGTAGACTTATAAGGAACAAGTTTTAAAAATTGGGACACCATTGGGTCAAGGTTGTCATACTTGTCTTCAAGCAGTTCAAATTGTTATCTGATAAGGAATGTTTCTAGACGTTTGTGAAACATGAGAAACTAACCCTGTTTCCCTGGTTTCGATGTCTGCTGATGTTAGATTTCAGCTGAAAACGATAAGATCTTGAAACTAGAAATGATTTGTCGATTGTTATTTTTGAACTGTTATTTATTGTCACGTTTGTGAATAACATGTATAAAATTAACTTGTTACTTTTTCTCTAAATTTGACCTAAATATAACAGTTTAGAGCTAAGTTGGTTACCATTCTGTTATTTAGTGTATTTGTTATTCTTGGCATGTTTAAATGTCTCGTTTATATCCTATTATTTTGTTTAATTGTTTAAAGATACTGTAAGACCAGCTGGTTGTTTATCCCTTATTTTTCTAGGATTGGTGATAAATTAATTTATATAATCTGTTATCTTCTTAGGTGTCTAGTTATTCTGTATTTCCTTTTATTTATTATAGTTGTTATCTTGTGTTTTTTTTTTTATTCTTACCCTGATGAAACTCTGGCTGAATTTCTTTTAATAGTTAATAGTTCTTTTAATAGTTTTAATAATTAATAGTTGGCACTATCAAATAAGCTTTAGTTGTTTGTGTTCTTCGTCGAGTGCTCCCCTAACCAATATAGAGCCAAATAAAGATACCGGTTTTATAAAAATTATTTCCATTTCGTATATATCTTATGGATCTACTTTCGTTTATGTGTTTTTATTATTTAATTTTTTTCTATATTTAATTTTAAAATTATAGAATTTATTTATATTATTTTTTTTTATATTTGTTATTTATTTTTTAACACCATGAGTTCAGGTCAATTCTATTTGTTAACGAACTTTCTCTAATGAAAAAAAGCCTTATTTACTAAGTTTTTTTTGTAAGGTAATATAAATTAATCGACCCGTTTTATTTAAAGTTGTTTACATATGAGTTTTGTTGCAACTGTCGAATCTAAATGTGGTAATGAGCATTTCCTTAAAACCTGCATAACAAATTAAATTTATTTTGATCATATTGTTTAAAAGTGAAGCTTATAATAATTTAAATTATCGTTTGACTTATAATCAGATATTAAAATGTTTTTTTTCTGTAAGTAAATCTTACAGAATTAACTAAATAATTAATTAAATTAACTTTGACTGTTTTATAGATTTTGAAATTATTATTTTTTTTATAGTATTTTTATTGCTTAAGACTGAATACAGTATGAGTTCAAGAGTCGACATATTCTTTGTTTATATCTGGTCATTCGGCAAATGCCTTTAATAGAATACTGCCTGAAGACCTGCTCTTATGAATTTTATTACCTGGAATTGTTATTTGTCGGGAGGTGTAGAAAGGCAAAAGTAAGAACCATTTGCGGTTTAGTGCCCGACCCACGGGTTATTGTTGCATAAGAGGCTGGGGTAAACCCGATATGATAGAGGCATTAGGACTTGCCGTTGGGATTGTGGAAATTGCAGAGAAAGCTGCTATGTGCTACCAAACCATTCCTTTCTCTGCGTACTGTCCATCCGTTTCAGGTGATCTAGCACACCTCTCGCTTCCAAGGCTCTGCTTTTCTGCTTTTGTTGCTTGTAGGTTAAGATTGGGTACCAGATCCATCTCTACTCCATGAATCTAGGGCCCATCCATTAGGTCCCCGTATATATGCGATCAGTTAATTAAAAATAATCAAGAATAAACTGATAAATACGGTTGCTTCATAATAGATCGAGTTTTTCACTGATTCTATAGAAATTGATTTTGATCTAAAAATAAGCTTTCAAGAAGTATTTATTGATTTTTCTAAACAAAAACAAATAAAATTACCTTTTGCAAATGATAGACTTTTTTTTTTAATGCTGGTTACTTTCGTTAAAGTTTCTTAAAAGCGTTAGCCCATCTTTTCTTTGTTTCCTCGGCTCTATGTTATGACTTATTTAATTCTAATTAGAAGAAATTGATTAGGTATAAATTAAAACATATAATTTCGGCTGTCCAAAGGGAACAATGCTGAACCAAGTGGTTTTTATTCATATATTAGCGACGTAATTAATTATTACATATGACAAAAGGAGTAAAATTCTCAATATTCATTTACTACAGACAAACTGAGGCATAGTAATTAATAAAAATTACTTAAAAAAAAAAATATTGCAAGTTAAAAGTTGCCAAAAATAGTGGAATATAAATAACTAAAAATACAATCAATAAAATCTATTTTGTAAATAGTATATAAATTAAGAAACATAGAAAATGTACATAAATAAACTGCCAATAAATCACATATTATTAATATAATTTGTAATTAATAAAAGGAACTAAATTTCTAACTAATTAATAATTCATTGATAGTAACTAATTAATAATTCATTGATAGTAACTAATTAATAAATTAGTAACTAAAAGTAAATTGGAACATAATAAATTGATAAAAACTCAATATTATGAACTTTGGTTCAAAAGATGAAAATAGAGCCCTGAAACGTTACATTTTTATATTAATATATCAGTAGGTAATACTAACGTGGTTAAGAGGTAATTAAAGATTTAAATAATAATTTTTATTTTTATTAATTGGAAAAAAAAGTTAAATAATTATAAGTGAATGGAGGAATTAACTTACTGTGATTATTGAAAGTCTGATTTTTACATGATTTCTTCATGTGGAAGCTTGGAAAAATAAATATTATGTGCTAAAATAATAAAATAAAGACAATGCTAGTATTTTTCATATAGATTTAGATGTTTTTACATTCGAAATACTCTCATTATATGTGTCATTGAGAACATAAAAACTTCTTTAAATAATTACGTTCTGACTTCTTTACATGAAGAATAACGGAGGTTTAAGCTTTTGTGTTATCCATCTTGAACTGTTCCTGGTTTATAATATTTCTATTTTTAATCTTTAGATACAGTCGCCTGAAAGGAGGGGCATTAACCGAAGTACTTTTAGATAAGTCCCACTTCCGTTGGAGTAGGAGAGTATCTAGATGTTAGATGCCAGATACAGATACAAAATCAGATGGGATCTACAAGATATATGTCATCTCACCATTTATTATAGACACTGTTCAGTGTTATGTTAAAACCAGTGCTATGAGAGAGGGTCATTACAACGCATCTGTGTATAATAATAGGCTACTGTATAGTTTTTTTTTTCCCTTTCTATTGGAGTCCAGATTGTGTCTTATCTAGGTTTTGAAGTACCGAAGGGCTATTAAGTACAGTTAGGATGGGCTCTATATAGAGAGAAGGGTTATGTTTATCTCTCATCTCTATCTTGTCCTCTCCTTCTAATCCTTCTCCAACCGTATGTAAATGTATAAATTAAAAGATAATATTGTGTAGGTAAATTGTCCTTAAATCCTTGTAAGTTAATTATGAATAATTTTGATGATGCACTTTAGAATAATTATAGATATATTAATCTGTTGTTTAAAACTAGGACGAGATGACACTTAGTCTGAAAGATGTCTGCTTTCAAATTATAAAAATGTTAAATACTAAGTTAATTAAGATTTCTTTGTCAATGTCGGTTATTAATTATTATTTTATAATAACATTTTAGTATTCAAGAAATTATTAGTCAAAATAAAATCTCACGAGATGTGTCTCAACTTCCACCTGGTCCAATGATCACTACACCATTTTATTATTATGTTGCGATCGA
Organism: Halyomorpha halys; assembly: GCF_000696795.3. Lineage (NCBI taxonomy): Eukaryota > Metazoa > Arthropoda > Insecta > Hemiptera > Pentatomidae > Halyomorpha > Halyomorpha halys. Next base: position 122,461 of record NW_027111518.1, read on the forward strand.
ATTTAATTTCTAAATATCTGGAAGTATTTATTACATTTTATTTTAAATTTTCCTTTTTTCCCAGCTTTTTTTCTCGTGGCTTTTATATCTATAATATCTAAATTACGCTGGGATGTACAGGAAAAGTTTGAAAATGGCCAATAGGGCCTAAATTTATATAGGCTCGAAATGTAGAATTTATATATACGCATATATAAAGTAAAACTTATGAAATTTTTATTTTTCCACAATCTTTGTGATTGATGTTTAATAATTGAAAATTAATCTCCAAAAAATTAAACTTTTATATAATTATGAATAAATGATTAACCGAAACCGATGAAAATATTAATAATATTTTAATTATATTATTAAATATAAGTGAAAAAGATCAGAGATCAGAGAATATAATAAATAATTCCCAGAAAAAGATCTATTGAATCATCACCTGGATAAGTCCTTATGTAAATATAACCATTATGTAAAGAAAACAAATGTAATATAGAAAATTAAATAAACTATCATATAAATAAACCGTACATAGCTCTAAAATCAGAAATTTTCAGTATTTTGAAAGCCCTCAATCTGAACCATCAATTATTTATGACATGTTTGTATTATAATTTTAATTTTTACTGTATTTCTTGGTTATTGAAATTTTTAGATATTCCAATATAGAGGTTGACTCAGACTGAAACAAATAAAGGAATGCATAAAAGAAATAATTTATTTAGAATACTAAAGTATGTGTTTTTGTATTTTTATTGTTGACAATTTTCAGTCCTAAACAATAAACCACCTCGCGCCTTCTATCGAAAAACATTAAAATTAGAATTTACAAAACTATTTTCCTTCCCACTGTTCTTTATGGATGTGAGACGCGGTCTCTTACACTAAAGAATGAACAGCGTCTTAAGGTTTTCGAAAATAAAGTATTACGCTAAATATTCGGACCGAAAAAGGATGAATCAATGGTAGAATTTAGAAGACTGCACAACGCTGAATTAAGGGACCTATACCCTGTAATTCAAGGCATGTAAGGTTGTAGGGCTTAGTAACGAGCGGATCCCTAAACTGTTAATAAACACTGAACCAACGGGTAAACGTCCGAGTGACAGGCCGAAACGAAGATGGGAGGATTGCGTTAAAACAGATTTAGTGGAATTGGGTTTGGAGAGGCATCACTGGAAGGATGTATGCAGAGAGCGTTTGGTGGTATCGGCATCGAACCTTCGGGTTCGTTAGGCCTTTATTATTATTATTATTATCATTATTATTAAACAATAAACCACCAACAACAATAAACCACCCCTTACAAGTTTCAATTCTTACGCTGAAAATAAGAAGAGTAAATAGCGATAATAGTATGGTATAATAGTATAGCGAAAATAGTAGGAAGATGGTCTGGGTGGTGGTCAAAAATAGCAGGAAGAACTATTTTTAGCAACCGACGTTTCGCCCCAGTTTGTAGGACTTCATTAGGGCTGAGTCCTTCAATGTGGGGCGAAACGTTGGCTACTAATATATATATATTTTTTTTTCCTATTATTGAACCTTTGAACCCTCTACCATTGTTACCCACCCGGACCATCTTTCCACAATCATTACTTACGGTTAACTAAAAATCTTCCAATATAGAGAAAACCTAATATATAAAGCTACCTCACTATTTTGTAAAATGGATTTTGCGATATCATTTACAGAAAATTGTCGAGAACCAACTTTACGTTACATCTGCATCACTATGATGTAGGGAATCTGCTGTAAGAGTTTAAATAAAAAAAATTGTATTCAATATATCAATTATTAAAAAAAAAAATTTCCTCCGCTCCCATACTTTCTCTTTCTTACTACTCCTGTGTGGGAACGGAGGATGCAATAGACCCATTGTTATATGACGAATCTTACGAAGCAGAAGAGAAAAAACTTGCGTTGATGCCTATCTTGGCCAGGATTCAATTAGGTTCTCCGTTCCTTGACTTTTGATCTTCCTCATCTAGTCTTTGTTCCGTTCCTGGCTTTTCCCAACGGATTTGATTGAGTCAAAACCATGAATGGTACGATTCGGCCTGTCTTCCAAATGCGTAACCGAACTGATCCATTCAATTTCAATAATTTTACAAACTCTTTATTCATAATTATTTTGTATATTTTTGTATTATGGTCTATGAATGATTTGGCATCTTATTAAAAAATAAATAAATACAACGTAATTATTAACATAAATTGTTCAATCTTGTGTTTTTAAGTTTTGTCCACTAACTAGCTATCTCTAGACCGTTTGGTTTTAATTTATTTCTTTTAAAGGTTATAACTAATATTTCTTAATATTTAAAAAAATGAATTCTGAAACTTCCAGGATTACTATTTTTACTTATTATTACTTGACCGTCATCTGAACCTTCTTCCTACAATCAATAACATATGGTCTGCTATTAATTATTCCAATAAAAAGTTTACCTTTGACCAAACAACCGTTTCTTCAGTTTGGTAGATAAAACTCTTGAATTAAGGAGTGATTTATTGATATTTTCATAATTAATATCTGAATCTACATAAGCAGTCAGATTGTGTTATTATACAAAAATATCATTTTCTAGCCCGAACCCGGTATCATTCCTTCCCTTATAAACTCCCTAACCACCCAAACCCACTAGCTTCTAACCTTGCTTCCTCTTCCATTCCTGGCAATCCTCCGAGGCGCCTGAAAAGAAGATGGGCTCGTGACCTTATATTGTAAAATGTTTTTAGAGTTCTACTACTGGGTAATTTCTCTACATGCTGTATCATATTATCATTATGTCATTATGATCAAATTTGCTTGTTGTATTTTTTATACAGTTGTAAATATCAATAAATAAATTTTAAAAAAATATCATTTTGTTTAGTTTTGTAATTAGATCCTTTTTACTGCGATCTCTTTAAATAACAAATATAAAAATAAAATATAAGATAATTTTTCTCGCTTTCATGAATTGGTTTTATATTCATATTTAAATGTTGCTTTTAAATCTTGTTACGTAATATTCAATTTACATTTCTTCGAAATGTTGATTGAAATCCATATTTGTAAGAGTTATTCGATTTTTTTCCACACTTTAGTTAGTCAATTGAAGTTGGTTCATTAACGCTTCTGACTTATTCAGTCTCTTATCCATTATTTTACCTATTATCTGCGCTTGCTATTTTCTAAGAGAATTCTTCTTAGTTAACAATTCAATAGAACAATTAGAACTCAAACGTTTCTATTTTAAGTGAAAGAAAACGTTTCTCGAGATCCCTGGATATTCTCTACTCGTAAAATAATTCTGAACCTCTCTAACTCCCATTGTTTCAGGCTGCGGTTCACACCATTATTGCTGTGGTGAGAATCCTGCGTTGCCTGTTCGCATGTTAGCTACTATGCAAATTTCTCTTATTCTTACTCCAACGCACTTGGTATTCTTCTGATTTAAATCTTTAGCTCAAAATAATTACCACCAATATTTTAAACCTTCAGAATAATAAAAATTATTATTATAATAATAATTAATATATAGGTCATTCTCGCAGTAATCCGATTAGGAGGAATTAGAAATAATTGCGACTGACTGCCCAACAGAATACTGATCAGTCAGTCATTAGACTATATTAAAAGGGATGAGAAGAGTTGTATCTTGTCGAATTCATTTTTTTTTCTTCCCTTTTCGATTCGGTTAGTAGAGTTGACAATTTAGGATTCCCAGTGAGCCCAGAATAATTGTTTCCACCATGCTCTGATGCTGGTTCCTCCCAACACCCAGCACCTCTATAAAATTACTGGTTGTCAAAGGGATGGTTCCTCTACTTCCAAACCAAAGCATGTTCACCGAAAATCGGCTTTCCACAAATTCCTCTGTATACTTTTCTTCTAAGTAAGGAATACATTTTGTATAAATATCCTCTTTCCCTACCTGTATCTTCACACTCTGATTCTGATCATTCGTTTCTAATCTTATCGTAGGATAACTTCTTATAAAAACTAAACATCTAGATTAAATTTTCAAAAAAATCACGAATTATTGTTCAATTTATCTGTTAAATTTATGATGTAAATCATAGATGAATATATTTAGTTAAGAAAATTAAAAATAGTTAGAAAACGAATGATATTTATGGATTTTTTGAGGGTTTGTATTTTGTCATTTGTTTACGATATTTACCAATCTGTAAACATGATTATAGATAAAATATTTAATTATTATAGCTGAATATTTTAACAATTATAGTTAACAGATTAATTTCCTTTTGTTTTACAGCTTTCCCATACCGGTTCCAAATAAATATACTACTTTCTCCAGCATTCCTGATTTTTCCATGTATGTACCATAGTTAAGCGCTATCTATCCATGAAACGTGAAGATACTATGAGTTCATTTCCATAGCTACATTAATATATTGGTGAAAATTTTCAATGGAATCAGAAGCTTGCGAAAGGCACGTGTCAAAATCCTCCAATATATCTCCTGGCTTGTTATATGAATAATTTTTCTCGCCTGTATTATATTTATTTTAATATAATTTTTTTTTTCATTTCAAAAAATTAGCTGTGGTTTAACAAATGAATGAAGAGCTGAATTTATGAGAGTGGAGTTTTTTTTGTTTATTTTTACCAATCCCATATCTCCGGTTAAATTAGACAAGCTTCTTCTGGAATTTCAATACATCTTTTTTTAATCCATTTTGAGACCAGCACAGCTGTAATTAAAAAATGAGTCGGCGTATCTTAGTAAAGTTTCAGATTTTTCCTAGTCAATAGAACGGCTCTAACAAATTTCTGGAAAATTAGAGGTGATAGGATTCAAAAGGTTGTTGAATTAACATGAAATGATCCTGTTTTGGGTAACCTAAGTTAACCGAAAGCTTGAATCAGGAGGGGCTGTCATATGTTGCTGTAGTGGGAAAAAGCAATCTAGGATGAGAGAGGCATTTTCTTTTACCAGATCGACTGCATCTTCTTTGTTCACTCATCAGTAAAATCTAACATAAGTGAGTAGATTTCCTGGAGTGGTTCCTACCAGCAGAGGAGAGAGGTATAGAAATGCGGAGAGAAGAAAGAATGGAGTAAGTCCACCTAGTTCAATATAGTTAACATTCACATCATCATCAATCACCTCATAATATCTACAATTTTCCATAGCCCAGTTATTCTAAATTAATTTACCCTTTCACCAATATTTTATTTCGGCCTCCGTCTACACCACCTGTAACATCTATTATATAAGATTTTGTTTTTTCATTTAATCAGGTTTCATTTCATCGTTACCATCAATTATATACAGTCCACTCAAACCCAACCAGTTAAGCAAAAGTGAATCTGTGCCTGGCATTCGGTTGAAGGCATACTTCATACAGATCCTATTATTATAGATTTTAAATTATTTTTATAAAAATTCATATGAAAAATTTCAATAAAAATGAGTATTATTTTTTATTGTATTCCTAACAAATAATAATAATAAATTCTTTATTTATTCTGGGACTGATCCCTTTAGAAGAATACTACGAATATAGTAGATGGGGTTTAGTAACTAAGCCTTAGAGTAACAAATAAAAGACCAAAATAATTAATATATCGTAAACTCTTTAATTAGAAACTAATAAACTTTTAATATTATTAAAATTATTGGCTTTTTATTTTACAAGTACAACATGTATAGAAATCCGTTTTACTCTAGCTCTTAGAGAAACAGCCTTCTTGAAAAGTCATGATGGATGGATGTATGAAGAAAATGTTAAAAATATCTGTCATTGTTTTTCCTTCTTTTGTTGTGTTTTCCTCCGTCATTTTCCCATGCTAATCGATCCATTCTCTTCAGTTGTAAGCCTATGTTTTGCATGAGTCGAATAGCTTTGAGGCCACGTCATACCATTCTGCTCAGAGGCGAATCCTTGAACCCTTTGTTTCTAATTAGATATCAACCTTGTTCTATTACTTTCTATTTCATCTCAAGAGGAATAAAAATACACTCTCCCTCAATGCCGAAGGGTTTTATTTTAAAGTAGTCCTTTTTCTATATATTTATTATTTTTTTATTAGGCGTAATCATTCAATTATTGTTAGAAATTTGAAGAATGCTGATCATAAAAAACCGTCAAAAACTACTGCTACTCATTTCGATTAGTTAGAAAATTTATTTATTTTTTCTTCCAGCTTTGTATATTATGGAACCTACGCATTTTTATTTAATTGTTTTTATTTTATCCAGAGGTAGACTGTCTTCTCGACCGATTATAACAAGAGTCCATGCCTTAAACACTTTTATTGGAGAGAAACATTTGTTCAAAGAGATCTCTCGTAAAAATAAAACGTCACTTCAAATATCTTGTCTTTTTATATTTATTTTTACTACTTGGTCCATTTTGATTATGCAGGTTATATATCACTTCTTTACACTTTTAATTTTACCTAAATATTTTCATGTTTCGCATAATATCATATATGTTTTATTCTCACACATTTATCAGACTTATGTCAATTTATTGGTTATTTAAATAGAGCACTGTTTGATTTTTCTTCTTGTTCTAATATTTCCTATGTTCATTATGTTTACGTATAAATTCTTACCATTGCAGCAATTATTTTATCTTCTTTTAGTACCATAGATTTTTTTTTATGACATTTTATATTTTTTTCACCATATTATGGTTTTAATCTCGTTTTTATTTTTAGCCCTAACTGAGGCTTAAAATGTTGGCCCGAAACGGCGACACAAATAATGTATGTACATTCTTTGACTAATCGACCCTTGAAAATCTTCTTTTATCTTTTAAGTAAAAAAAACACTACTTACTTCTTTATTCAGAAGAAAAAAATATGTATGAACTGCTCTTACTTAAAGTTTGGGGGAAGTGACGTACTATTCAACAATTAAATTTTTTATAATTATTTTACGAGGAATATAAAGTCATATTCTAATTATATTATTTCAATAAGTATAATCCAGAGTCTGCCTAACTATGAATATTATTAATATTGAAGATAATTTAAGATTATAACAATTAAACATTAGATGATATGTTGATATCACATAAAAAAATTGAAAGTTCAAAGAAATAACAAACGAAGCTATAACAAGAAAGATCTGTTATGCAAGATGATAAAAGTTTGATGAGCAGCTGGTGTAGCACGAAACGTTCAAAGCAATAAATGTTTTATGGAAGAAATGTGAAATTGTAGAAAAATATTTTTTTCCTTAAAATAATATAGGTAATATGTAATATACTGTGTTTTATCTTCAAAATAACATTTGTTTTTTTTAATGTACTGGCATGTTTGCGTATTTCTTTTATACGTAACAAATTTTAATATTGCAATAAGTACAAGATAAAAATTTTATTTGTCTAACTATAATGAAAGAAATATAATAACGTATTAATGCGAGTAATCATAAATCGATGAATTTCAGGTTTTACATTTTATTTTATGTTGGGATGGTCCAATTTATTAGGTTAAGTTAAATTAATTCTTGATTCTTCAGTTGATCCTTAATCGTTCGTAAAATATTTAATGCTTTTTTTTTTTTAAATTTAAAATTAATTTTTAAAATATTGTGGAGATAATAGAATGTATTTTATTGTAATTGGTATATACAACAAGTCTGGAACAATAAACTAAAATATATTTTTTTTAATGATTAAATTTACTAATTTTTCGGAATATATACGGATTTCGTGTTTAACAATTTTTTTTTTTAAATTTCGAACCTTGAAGTTCTTTATGTAACCTTTTCAAAAGAAAAAAATAGTTCTTTATCGTTTGAAAAATTTATGAGGAAACCGATAAACGAGCACATCAACGGAGTGAATGTCTGATTGTGAAAGAGACTTCAAAAATCCTTCACGAAATCTGTTGGACAACCTTGACGTAAAATGAAATGTCGCTTGGACATTCCTGGGCATACAAACATGTCACTTCGATTAGGAAGAAATGATCTTGTAGTCTTGTCGAAGGAGAGTAGGTTTTAGATATATATATTTTTTTTTGTCTCCTCTGCAGTAAACCCTTCAGAGGAGGCGTATATTTTAATAATTTGTGTATACACCATGCAACAAGCATTTTATATACATACAGTGTTAGTAAAAACTATTACAATTTTGTTAGAATATGTACAGTGCAATAGGAAGAGAAATACATTAGAAAGATGAATATACTATAAAATATAACTGAAAAGAAAGAAAAAGAAAACAAATAGAAAATGACATATTATGTGAAATGACATAATAATAATTTTTTTAAAAATGCATTTTTTATATTCGCTCTACGCATTAACATTTCAGGTCTATGTTGTAGGCCAACTCTTTAAATTTTTCTTGTATTTGTTGTAAAAAATTTGTTCGGGTAGAGGCAGTGAGTTCCCTTTTGGGGGGATTTTTTGGAGCTCTTGTTTCGCACTTACGTGGGTCTGAGTTTTGTAAGTTAAATCTCTGTAAGTATTGGTTTGGTGTTCTATAAGAAATTGAGTGAGTTAGTAATAGGGGCTTTGGGTTATACTGTAGTTTTGTGAGGAGATGTTCGGAATGTATTTGTGAAATGGTCGTCCTTTAGTTGTCTAGCTTCGACTGAACGACTTAGTTAAGATTTTTTAACGTAAGACAAGGACTAATCTGTATTCGTAAGGGAGTTGGCCATCACTAACTGCTGTCTTTGCTAACGTGTATGCTCTTTCATAACCTACAATACCACTGTGTCTTTTTACCCAAAGCAGTTCAGTTTTTATGCTAAATATATATATTTAATTTAAAGCTCATCATGAACGTATTGAGTTGCTTAAATCATCTTATCCTTATTCTTTGTATTATATATAATTCTGCTGTTATTTCACTGTTGCTAACAGAGGAGAGGCCACGTTGGGGTCCCGTTATCCGAACAGCTGCCTCCTTCGAGGGCTTTTCTCTTTTCAATCGGTCATTGAAATTGTAAACAAATTAACGGGGTCTCGAGTGGCTGTTAGCAGAATGTCAACATCCGGCGTTCATTTGAATTTAAAATTTATCGTCCACAAGTCATATTTTATAATTTCTTCCGACTTCACGTCGATTAGTAATACGTTAGTGTTTGCTTTATAGATTCATCATACATATTGTATTTAATGAAACCTAACTATGAATGATGACAAAAACTTTATTTATAATCTTTTAAATTTCTTGAGATCAAATCATCCATCAGGACCTCATTATCCCCTGTGTTGCTGATTTGGCCAGAACCAGATACCAATCCTTCCTTCCCAACTTCTCCTTCACTACCTAATAATCCTCCTAGGTGTCTGAAAAGAAGATGGCCTCGAGATCTTCTCTTTTAGAAGTGTTTTGAGAGTTCTATCAATGGGTAGATTCTCCACATGTTTGTATCATGTCATAACATCACTTACAGCAAATTTACTTGATATGTTTATATGTATACAGTTGTAAATAACAATAAATAAATTATAAAAAAAAAATTTCTTGAGACTGATATTTATTTTTTAAATAAATCAAATGGTATCCATGTTCAGTCTCAGTACTCTTTAATATATCATTAGTCCAACGTTTCGGCCAATTCGGCCATCCTCAAGGACAATCAATCAATTAACAGCTCATTAAACATTCATTTGTAACAATCTAAACAACAACATTATTATTAATAATTTAACATACCTTAAATACAAATTTACACCTCAAAATTTAAAAATGTTTTGAAGGCTATTCTGCCCAGATCTTACATATTAACTTCCGAACCGGTTGTACATTTGTTCAATATCAGTGGAAGTTATCCATTCAAAACGGTTAAGTTACATTCCTCTAGAATGCAGAAGGTTCAGAAAAAATCCTACGTTGGTTTTGAAAGTAGGACGCTATTGACAATTGTTTTTAGTTTTACCATTTATTCCAAGTAATAACGCTTAGTCTTCCTTAATATTTAATATTTGAGATAATATAATTGCAATTTTATTTAATTTTTCATTTTCGATAAGATAGTGTTAATTTGTCTTTTCCTCTACCTCTACAAATGGAAGAAAATCTTAATTCATGCAGCAGATAAAAGAATATATTCATTTTCAGAAACAAAAATTTTTATCACCTCTTTACGTTTTAGATATTAAGGTTCGTAGAAAAAGCGTTTTATATTTTATTTTATACATTTAAAAAATTATATCCAATATGGTCAGACCGGATGACTACATCTATCGGTCGGTGCCAAAATAACACATAAAATGATAGACATAAGTAAAATTTGAATATTACAGTTTAGATTATTAGGGCGCCATTAAACTCCATTGGATTATTAAACTCCACAAGTTTATACAATTTTTAAGCTAGAAGTGCATTAAGATCTAAAGTGATATAATTAATATTTCAATTAACAACTTAAATAATTTAATGTACGTGTATCAAATTTATTTTTACAGGGTGGTTCGATAAATTACATTTTGTTTCAAATATTTTTTAGATATATTATTTCTTTTCTGAATAAATTATTATCTATAAATTTCAAGATAATTCTTTAAAAATAAAATAGTTTAGGTGGATTTTCTTAAAGATTATTAAAGATTTTCTGTTTTATTATTGTGGTCCGTTATTGTTCTTAATTTTCGATTTCTTTATTTCTAGGAAGAGCCTATATTTCAATGGCCCTTATATTTTAATCTTAAACGTCAAATCTTAGATAGATAATAACGTGTATTAATATGAATTTTTATTAATACATGTTATAGTATAACGTCTAACGATATCAATCGACAATAACATACAAAATAGAAATAAATGCCTAGAATAATCATAATTTCTAGAAAAAATATATATAAATAATAAGCAATAAACTATGCATAGGTTATCATTATTTTTTTTCTTACTCCTTTTATCTAGTAATACATACATATATATACATTTATTGTTATATTTTTAACAACATAAATTAAATTGAGATAAAAATCAATTTTTTTGTTTCTAACAAAGCTATTAAATGAATAATATAAACGATACATATTTATTGGCTTTATTGGTGACTATATAAACATAATTTGTCTTATTTAAAGAAAAAAAAAATTTGATCCACTGAAACTACTGCTTCCCATACATATTCCGCTCGGTTTTTTGGTCGGGAAGAATTTATTAAACATGTTTGAAGTGTTATTTCTTATTTTTAGGGATTGTAATTTCATCACCATCATCCTCATGAGAGGGCTTAAGTCCATTAAAAAGTTAAGCTGTCTGGAATTTTCGACTATAACAGTTTTTAAGTGGATAAAAAAAAGACTTAGGAAAGCTTTCAAAAATAAAACACATTAATGTTTATATTTATTATAAATAAAACATTTTAAGTTTCCAGTCATTTTCAATTCAGGTGCTGTGGTTACAGTCATTCATAGTTTTGTTTAGTTTTTCAGCATTCATTCCCCATTCGACATTTCGGCTATGTAGAGCTATTTTAGAGACTGTAATTACATTTTTCATTTATAAATCTTAGATTTATAATTACACCATAAATCGATAACATTTTTAATTTATGTAATTCAGAGTGGTAAATTAATAATTGTATTTAGTTTTTCTTAATTAATTTGCTAAATTAAGAAGCTTTTCACACCATAATATCTGTCGAGTTTAGTCATTTGGCTTGAATATCCAGGATAATTGCCGAGGAAGAAAGTAAGGAGAGCTTTAGTTAATTGACAAGATAGGAATGATGCTTTTTACGTAATTTAAATATATATAAATTCAATTTATGACGCTAAATTATTGTAATTAAAAATTATTTGTATTAAAAAGGTAATTTCAGTCTAGAAAATAGCTCTTGATAACCGATACGCCAAATGTGGAAGCACATGGGAGCTATATATGAACCTATACATAATTTAAAGTTTATCTAACTAATAATTTAGGGGTAAAACCAATGTTGTAATAAAAAGTTCTTTAACGTTTAACGTATTTACTCCCATTTGATAGCCCTCACATTTATGAAACTCTGATTGTCTTGCTTTTAGTGTTTTTTAAAAGAGGTTATTTCACTATTTATGGACATTGCAACAATTACCAGATGTTTTCAAACCAAACACCTCCTATAGACCTCTCCTTCTATTTATATGTTTTCTTGTGGTATTTCCTAAACGTTCTGGTCTTCCCCAACACCTCATTATAAACGTTCGGACGTTTAGTCTGCTAGATAGAAAAAAAATCCTTTCTTGAAAATTGCTCTATTAAGTACCGGAAATGGCACTTTCTATTCCCGAATATATTTTATAGTTAACTCATAAAATAGTTCCATTAATTATCATTCAACCGAAAATATTGAGATTTAATCAATAATGAAAAATCTTATAATTGAAATAATGTTAAAGTTTTTTATTGCGTTTCACGACTTTCCACATATATGTTACAAAATAATTCACTTAATACAGCATTTGTGCAATGTGAACAGCTGATGATGATTACTTTTTTAAGTATGGCAGAACAGAAGTTCTCCTCACATGGGCTATGCTTTACAAAACTAGCTGTAGTGGTGAGAAATTCAAAATTCCCCGCTACGCTTGCTCAACAAGGATAAGCAAATCCACGTTTTCAGTAAAATTCGGGTCTTATTCTAAATTGGTGCATTCTTTATAAGTGAGTATTAAAGTTCCCGTCACTTATGCATGTTTTGTACGGTACTGAACAACAGCGCTTGTTTAAGCTTGTTTTAAACGGTGGCAGTGAACCTAACATTTCTAACAGCTCTACTTGGTTACATATGAAGTTGAAGTGATACAATATAATGATTAAAGGAAAAAAAAATCATCACTACATAAAATAATATGTAGTAGATATATAACCAACCGTCCCGCTAAAACCCCCGGGGAGCGACGGTCCTAGTTATCACTTTTGTAATAGCTTAAAACGGGAAGAAAAAACTTTAAGATAATTAAATCGAGCAATATTTAAAAAGCGCCTGTAATCGAAAAACGGTGTGAGACCTTCCACTCCCATCCTCCGTGGAAACTTTTCTTATCTGACTTTTTAAACATACAGTTATAGTGAGTAGGTTGGTCGATGTACGACTTGCCACAATCTCACAAGAGAAGATCATGACACAAAAAGAAAGGCAATCCATCCCCTCCGGACCCACCCGCCAAGACCCCCGGGGAGCGACGGTCCTATATCACTTTTGAAATATTAGCTTAAACCTGGAAGAAGAAACTTTAAGATAGTTTAATCGAGAAATATTTAAAAAGCGCCTAAAATTCATAAACGCTATAAGGTATACATAAGGATGGTGTTTGAGGTTATATGTTGTGACAGTTATCTGTTATGTGGCTATATGAAGCTGTTAGATGTCGAGCAAGCGTAGATAGTTAATATTATTCTGAACTATGAAGCTAATCATGATAGTATGACAGTACTGTTACAATACCAAATGGTTAAATTTAAAAAATGTTAGTTCCTGCAATAGTGACACAATTCGTTTTTTATCGTAGATCTTTTAATACATTCTGTACATTTTTATGAAATATTGCTTTTTCTTTTAAACTATATCTCGAGAATTATTTAACGTAAGTAACTCTATCAGAGCTCTTATTTTAGCAAATTTACTCTTCTTTTAATGCCGTTCTCTTAGGTTTTCTTGTGATTTTGCTACTTTTTAAGATATAGAGCTCCGAATGAAAAATTAATTTTTGTTTAACGTTTTGAAACAGCCGCCATTTTTCATTCCCTCTAACTATACTTGACAAGACTCATCAATTTTGCATAATAAATATACATATTTTTCATTAAAGTAATAAAAAACTGGGGTGAGATAACTGCCTTTTTTCTTTTCTTAGGCTCTAGTACTATTTGTTCTTCGCTTCCCCAATATTTCTGTACTGGCTTCTATGTACACATGCGAGTTAATTTGCGTTTGTTGGTTTTAGTGTTTCTGTGTGTTATATGTTATTCTGTTAAGATTATTTTCTTTGTTCTCGTAGATACTTATTGTACTAATTTTTATTTTTTTCAGGTTGGTGAAAATATCTGATTGCATGGAAACATCCCCTGCTTAAAACCTTCCTAAAATCTTTCGCGCAACAATTAAAGGTAAATTTATTAAAGACTAATCTCTTAATACTATTTTTATAGAAACTAGTGATGGTTTTTAAGTTGAGCATAGGACCGTTTATTGTTTTTTTCTGTATGTCCATCCTTTCACCATTTACTCATCTCATTCTCTATGGACAAAGGAAGAATTCAAACTTACAACTGTTAGTAACGTTATACTAATTCCATCTGATGGAATTAGTATAACGTTACTCTTCTGCTGTTCATTAATTTTTGTTCTATGTGATTTTGACTGGAAAATAAAATTTTATTAAACCTATGTAACAATATGTCTGCTGACGTTTTGGCCTTGGCTCTAAGCTTTCTTCAAGAAAAATGAAATTGTACGATTTGAATCCTTGCAATGAATGATACCTCAATGGTTTTCATTTAATCCACTTATTTATTTTGTATACCGTGATTATATAAATAGGACTAGTTTAAAATTATCTATTCAAACATAATGGAAGAATATTATAGGGTTCGCAAAAACTGGTCTGGTCCAGTTTTTCAGACGGATGCTGATCGATGATATGTTCATCCTCAGAGCGCTTTCGAATCTCTGATTCACGTTTATTAAATTTCTAAAAAATTTCTTCCTATATGATTTGATGGTTACAAGACAAGTTCAAAGTAATAATTGTTAACAGTAGCAGATATTTTGAAAATGAGACCAGAAATGTGTAAAAAATATTTCCATTTTCAAGATTAAACAATCTGGTCTATTTTTTATAGTATTGTTGATTATCTATTCTTCAGCTTACAAACTCTGGCATTTCTAATGGATTAATCGTTGTGCTAATAGTAAAAAAAAAAAAATAAGATTGACTCACATCATAACTGATTACATTACACTCTTTCATAATTGCGAGACTTTAATTCTTGAACTAAGACAAATGTGTGAATCGGGGATGAAGCTTAATTTTATTCTATTGAGAATTTATTAAAATGAAGAAGAAATAAAATGTTTGTTTGCTTGTGCAATGTCGTTGCTGTATTGGTTTTAAGCATGCTTTATTTATTTATTTTTTAATGTTTTAATTTATAGTCAACATACATTCAAGTATGAAATAAATTAATATAAAATACTTTAGCAAAATATAGATTTTTAATTTTATTACTAAAACGGTAAGTTGTCAGTATTGAGATAATTATTTTTCTTTATTTACGGAAATGCCTAGATATTCGTTGTTTAAATCGTTTCTTCTTGTTTTAATTTATTTTAACTTTTTTGTTATAATATTTCTAAAACCGAAGAAAGTCTGTCAAAACAACTTCTAGTTTACATCATTCAGATATGGAAATTTAGATTTTAAAAAACTACAATTACCTCAAAATTTAATATTATTGATTTGTCTATGAATGAAATCTTTACTATGGCTTAGATTTATGTGACGTGGTTGTAATTTTTGCTTAATCTTACAGATGAAATATTCTGAGTCAACTTTACACTGTAATAAAATTTATTTTGTAGTTACGGGTGTACGGAATATTTATTGTATAAAACATTTACTTTCGCTATTAGTTGACAACTATAACTCCTGATCCGGTGAACACTTATCTATAAATTCTAAGTTTATCCTATTCACTGAAGTGGAAAATTGCATCTTGTGGGTGTTTGTAGCGTCTAGTTATATGTGTGGGTGTTTCCTAAACATGTCTGTCAATTCAACGGTCTAAGACTGACGTCGGAAGCCTAATGAACCTGAAATTTAATTAATATTTTAAAAATCAATTTTATTGTTTTTAATTAGTAATGGTGTTAAACATTAAAGAAGCTAAAGATGACAAATACATTCACTGTCTTAAAAACTTTGGTGGAATTATCCATCAGGTCTTTCTTTGAAATTGTAAAATTAAGTTTATATCTCTATGCAATTAAGTACAATTTTATTAAAGGTTTGAGTTTTTCGTACTGTTAAAAATTCCATTTTACTGAAGTATTGTAATCCAATTAAATTAAAAAAATGGTTTTTGAGATATAATCATCAAACGTAAAAAATAATTCATTAATAATAATATTTTAAGTAAATGAAATATTACGTTAAAATTTTGTTCTCCCCTCCCCAAGAAAAAAGTAATATTTTTACTTAATTAAAATAAATGAATAATTAGTAATGATACTTTTTTTTTAATTTGGTGCTTTTAATTTTAACTTACGTTGCTTCCCTATAAATAGTAGGTTTCATTTTTTTGAGTGCAGCTACCATTCAAGCTTCACTTCTTTTTTTTCTTGTGTATTTCTCGTATAGTTCTAATAATAGTTAAATGAATATTTAATGAGACATTATTGCTCCTACAATGATTTTGAAAGGTGTTGGATTATTGGTTTATTTATTTATAAATTATTGACAAATATTCGTACTAATGATAAGGTATCGTGGATTTAAATTAATCCAATTTTTGCACGGTGTTATGGATAATAACATCATATTGAAATTTTCTAAATATCATAAGAATAGATTTATGATCAGCAATCGTTAATTTGAAAAATTGTCTACCAGCTGATAGACTGTTGTGACTTGAAACTCTTGCCTGAATGTGTGAAATAAAAATGTTGATGTTAATTGAGTTACAATGAAGTCTTCCTAAATTGAGAAACAGTTTTGTTGTAATAACTTTCGTGTTATTGTTTAAATTAAAAAATATATATTTCTGCAAAAAATTAAAAGGAATTATCTCATTTCATGTATTATTACTGCGACAATAATGTTCAAAATTGCTTGATATTACAAATGTTAGGAGTAATTATTGCAATCAGATTTCAAAATTTAACTTTTGTCTTTCCTTCAAATGTCCAGTTCATATTTGCCTTTTTTGTAATCAAACCCTTGGGTACATGCAAAAATTGGTTGAGAAAGCTGGTGGTAGTCAGTTCAGTACCAAACTTTTTAATAATTGTGAAATTTTCGTGTGAAAACGTGGCTCTTGCGTTGAGAAGACCCTTGCTTCACACTCTTGTGGGCCCTGCTACTTGTAATACTCTGAAGGGTGAGAAAAAAAAAAGCGTGAAACCTATTGTCGTCTTGACAACTTTACTGCTGTTTCGACAAATTTATTGCCCTGTTCCTTGAAAATGACTATACAGTATGACTGAAAAAAATTTGTATAGGTTTTTATTTTGTATTTATGTTACACTAATTATGATTATATTACCATGAGGTTTTATTATTACTCATAATTTATTATTTAGGGGATACCGTACTGTGTTAAGGACCAAAATAAAACCTCCTAATAAGATTTAAGAGGACCAAAAAGGGTTTATTTTATAGGATACCTTCTATGATATTTTATGTTTTGTTTATTTACGATATTTATTAAATCTATAGTCATTGTATTTAATTATTTTTGTGCAGCTATTGTTTATTGTAATACGTTTTCTCGGATAATAATTTCTCTATTTTGTAATTAATTTTTTTTCAATTCATACTAGGAACATATTGATTAAAAAAATCGTTTTTAGTTATGAAATAAATGTTTTTTTTTTTTTTTTTTTTTTTTATAGTTTAACTAAATTTAGATAATATTTCTTATTATCATGTCATGTACTTCCTAATGATTGACTGCTAATACTGAATAGTGAATTTACATCGTAAAATGTAACTTTATTATATTTACAGATATTTATAATATTTAGATCGGATTATGTTCACTCCACATCTTATTTTATCATTGTGTAAATAGTTCTTTGGATTATTGCTTCATAAAATCACATGGATGTGTTTTTCAACGAAAAAATAAATTATATATTAAGACATTAGCAAAATATACATAATTCAAAAACTAACAATTAATCACATCGATTGTTATAGAAACCTTCATTTTTTTCTTTTCTCTAATCCTGAATAATTAAAAATCACAAACACGAAATTTAACATAAAATGGTATAAAAAATGACAACCAGCAAAATAGAGCATGAAATAATTAGGTTGCGAATTTTGCATCGGGAATGTTTATAGATATTTTTTTATATCTATTGTCCTTTCTGATTAAAAAAATTCAAAATATCAATACGTTACATATGATTGACCCTTTGTGAATTAGATTTTCGTCGAGTTAGGTCCAGGAAAACAATAAAAATGAATAGGTTTGAATATTTATTTGTTAGAAGAGGACCTCGACTATTCACAATATGAAGTCCTGAATGTAAGTCATAATGTAATAATTTATAGCTGATACTAGAGAGAAACACTTGATTCAACAAGCAGTACCGCCCAACTGTATTAGGTTGCTATATACACAGCGACAGTTTTATTAATATATTACTTGTGCATAGTCAGTTAATATTAAACTACATAATAATAATAATAATTTTTTTTTAATTCTTTACTAACTTTTTTTTAAATATTTTTATTTTTTTTAAAATATTTTTTATGATATTATTAATTTTTCTTCGTCTAATTTTTACCTATATATCTACATCTAATTCTCTCTCAGTACATAATAAATAGTAAAAATTCTAAATATTTCATTAAAAATATAAAATATTTATAGAAAAAAAAATTCAGTTCAAACATGCTTATAAAAATAAATACATTTAAATAGAATTAATAAACATATAAGTGATCATTATAAAAAGTTATAAATAGTTAAAAATAAGGTGTAAGAAATATAAAAATAACCAATGTAAAAATTAATATATATAATATATTTAAAAAATAATAAATAGTAATATATATGTAAAATTATATACATAATCACTATCATCATATGTTGTCATGCATGTGGTGATGGATGATTATATTTTCTGCAATTTTCGTAACGTCCTTAATATTAACACCGAGTTCCTCCATGAAGCTCCTAGTTTGTGCTTGGTATAGTTTTGCGAGCTCCAAAACTGCCTGCGGCCTCTTACGTTGAAGTGTCTCTCTTCGGAGTTCTCACCTCATTGTTTTTTATACATACCTAATTGTTTTTATAAAATTTTTATTTTTAATTGTTTACCCTGATCGCAACCCGGACAATCTTCTAAAAAAATAATATATAATAAAGCATTGAACAGCGGAAATAGCTCATTCTTGACATACACTAGGGGTATTCATGATATTGTGTTAAATGTAAAATGTTTTACCACGTTAAATGTTATAAGTATAATATTGTGAGCAGCCCTATTTAAAGTCATGTTATATTCTAGCGGATTTTCTGACCAACTTGTTTTGTAACCTTTCATTCCAAAACTTTATGTTATTGTTTACTTCTAAGTTTTGATTACAGTAATTTATTACAACATGCCTAAAATAAGTGAAAAGTAGAAGTGTAAAAGTTTGGCTACTGAT
>NW_027111519.1:0-10190 GCF_000696795.3 Halyomorpha halys
TGCCATGAAGCCACTCTATCCCTCCTCTACTCTTGGGATGGTGCGTTGAGAAGCCATGTTACTTCAAGGTCCTTCATTTATGTTCGAAACATGGCATTGTCGAATTCTCTACCTGAATCTGATGAGATGCACCCCGGAGCTCCGTAGAATTGAAACCACAATCGGAAAGCTGCCAACACGGCTTCCGACAACTTGTCCAGCACCTGATGCTCCATTGCCGCGTTACTGAAGTGATCAAATACGGTTATCCAGTTATATCCTCTCCTAGTGAAAGTGTCGACCTGTAGAGCATCTGCGGTAGGTATCTCCTGTGATCAAGGCAAGAGGAGAACTTGGAGAAGAAGCGAAAAAAGAGGTAGAATCAAGGAGAGTTTTGAAGAGTGTACTCACAGAGGGCGACCGCACGTTGGAGAACCACCATGTGAGAAGAGCACGGCGGTTTGCCTATTATACGAGCAAAGAGAGGAGTAAGCTGTCTGATTAACCCTGGGAAACACATTAGTCTGCCGAGAGGCCCTAGAGAGATGAGTGGTAGAAAGAGGGAACTACAGGTCAGAGTATGTAACTGTCAGTGGATCACTCTGGTTAGGCCTTGTAGCATTAAAGGGAAATCATAAATGGAATTGGGTAACTGGAGGCTAAGGGAGGAAAGGTAACAGTCCATGTAATGAGGAAAATGCCCCGAGACACGAGATCTTTTTGGAAAAAGTGGTAGCGAAAATAAAAAATAGTAGGTTTCTGTGGAATATTAGAATTGGAGTGAAGAAGTACAGCTGTCAGAAACTCGTTTATAAGTGTAAGCGAGAATGGGCGTGATTAACTAGAGGGAAAGAGGCAATATTGAAGCAATATGATAATATTTTTTGTAAAGAAGGGGCGGTATTGAGAGCTACAGGAAAAACTCCACGAAATCATATTGAAGCAGTGTGAAGTACGTGAAGGAGAGGTGATATCCCCAGGCTCTTCGAAAACACATTAGGGAAGAAATAGAAAGTTTACGAAAGCAAGTGATAATTGTGGACAGCACTTCGCCCAACAACAGTCCATTGTACAACAGTAAGCAAAAAGAGTGCCTCGGACGAATTCCAGAGAATCAGGGAGTTCGACCTCAATCATTCCTGGTGTGTTAAGGTGCCACATCACATCGATATCCTTCATTTCCTTTCGGATCAAGGAGTTGTCGAATTCTCTTCCCCCCATCCAACGAGATGTAGCCTATCCAAAACTACCTCCGAAAACCTGTCCAGCACGCATCTGGTGCACCATTGCTGCAAGAGGTCAATCATGGTCACCCATTTCCATTTTTCGTCCATTTTCGCAGCCTCATTGTCTCTTTTCTTGTTCCACGGTAATCGAGACAACCAACCACTTTTTTTTACCTGGTTTATATAGTATATCCATGGTATATTTAGCTAGGAACACCTTCCAGCCTATAATTCTGGTTGACAATTCCTTCAGTTTTCCCACCCACTGGAGTGGTTTGTGGTCAGTATGTAACTTGAACCTTCTACTGAACTCATATGGTCTAAAATGATCGACAGCACACACTATTCCAATGAGTACTGGCTACATTGTTCTATATCTAATTTCCGTCTCCATTAGGCACCTGCTGGTGTATGCCACTGGACGCTCTCTCCTTTCGTCCTCCTGAAAACAAGCGCTCCTGGCGCATACTCACTGACATCTATTGTTATTGTGGATTGCCGAGTGAAATCTGGTAAAGCAAGCTCTTGCTTCAACCCCTCGATGCACCGTCTGATATTGTCACTCAGATCTTGTGCCATTGCAGTCCAGATTTCTACTCCAGAGCATTGGCATGTGCTTGTGGCATGTGATTTACGGTAGAGGTGGAAACTCATTTGTAACTAATGGAAATGCTACCAGTGGGTTTTCTGATAAAAATTCAGAATTGGGTTCACCAAACAAATTTGCACTAACGCCTATGATATTGCAGATATAGAGAGCAGAAGTTATGTTCTACCAATCTTCTACTTTTTTCCATGCGAATCCTGTTCCTGACTTATGGAAGGATTATCGGCCATTTCATCCTCTCCCGGCAAAGTCCGTCGACGCACCCGCTTCCCAAAAAGAATTTTGAATAGGGCAAACCCCGTGATAGTGTGTATGGAGTGGTTGCATGCTGCGTCTCCCCGCTCCATGGCGTCATCAGGTTCTAGCTGGTACACTCGTCAGTTATAGTGCGGCTTTTTGGATTTTGAGGTGCCAAACCACTTCCAATATTCTCATTTCCTCTGTGATGCTTGTATTGCCAAATTTTCTCCCACTGTCGGAAGAAATTCTGTCGGACAAACCACATAATTGGAACCTTGTACGAAGGGCTCGTAAAACCGCCTCCGCTGATCTGTCCTGTACATGCCATAGTCACCTTACTGAATACATCGATGACTATGGCTCACTTATAGCCTTTCCAGGTGAAAGAATTTACCTGTAAGTCGCTTAGCGGTGTGTTCGCGGTTTAGGTCTCTTCTTGAGCTGCACGGGGTGGGTGCTGATTGTACTTCGTACTGAGGCACACCTCGCATTTCCCAAGAATCTTCTGGATAGTGCGTTTTCTGCACCACCAGAAATATTTGCGCCGCAATGCTTGTAAAGTCTCGTTCAGCCCATAATGATTAGTTTTTCCTTGGTGATACGCCAACACTTCCTTTTGATGTTCTGGATCTTACAGAGAGCCTACCATCAACGTGCATCGAATAAACGATCGATCTATGCCAATTTTTTCCATTCTCCATAGCAGAAGTTAGTTCTTTTCGCACACTGTCGCGTTTCCAAAATATGAATGGTAATCTTACAGTCGATGGATGCTTCTTTTAGTTCTCTACAGATTTGATCCTCTGATTGAGATTGAGATTGACACCCGGTTGTGACCAGATAGTCGAAATGATACTGCTGCCGTACTTGCTAGGTTCAATCTTCAGCAACCCCGTCGTTTTTGTCTTCCAAATAATCTGATACCTCTTGTTGTTGATAATCTCCTCAAACTCCTCCATTTTCGTCGTTTGAACTTTCTTCTGCTGACGACTCCTCCCCATTCTGGTTTTCTGGTGAGAGCCGATTGCTGTCCTTCTTCCTGAGAACTCTCCTTCAAAAACTATCTTCCAATTCCAGACGTTTTCCCTTGGTCATATATTGGCATCTACTGCGTTTACCATTATTGCTCGCGAGAGCCATTCTGCTACAATGTTTTCCTTGCCACTTGATGTCCATCCACTTGTTTGAACGTGATGTCCATGTTGTACTGGATCTACAGTTCTTACCACCTTGTAATTATCGCCGACGATTCCTTTAGCTTCTCCACCCATTGGAGGGAAATGTGGTCCGTCTGGACCCTAAATCTTCTCCCAAACAAGTAGGATTAGAAATGCTCTATTGACCATATTATATAATATGATATATAATTATTATCAATAATAATATATAACCCAGTCGTTCTCATTCAAAGGCTCTGTAATGTGCTTCTGCCTCTGTGATACCTTACCTCACTTTCTTGTGGCAGCACTGCTCCCTGCGCGTACTCACTAGCGTCTGTCATGAGCGTGAACTGCTTTTGTAAATCAGGAAATGCTCCTTCTGTTACTGATCTATACAATTTCTTATATTGTGTTCAATGGCCTGATTTTACCCCCTCCTGAGAAATGGTGTGTGAAAATGTATTTGTTTTTGTCACAGCAATGACTTCTCTCGAGATAGTTTTAGTCCGAATTTTCGCATCCTCTGAAAAACGCTCTTTAAGTGTTTCACATTGTCTGTAGCCAATTTAATAAACACCAGGAGGTCATCCAGGTAAATCTGGCATACTGATTCATCTATATCTCTCAAAACTTCATCTACACCATACTTTCACGTCTAAGGTGCTAAAGATTTTAGCCCCTTCTAGTCTGTCAAGGATATCCTCATACCACGATATCCAATACTTATCAGCGACGGTATTATCATTGAGCTTACGTTAATCGATGACCACCCTATTTATCTCCCCGTTCTCATCTGGCGTAGGATTCATCCTAACCGCCCACAACGAACTATTATAGGGTGACGAACTGTCTACAATGAATCCTTGTCTTCTAAAGTTATCGATTTCGTCTCTTATGTTCTTCCGGAGTGGCTGTAGGTATCTTCGTTCTCTAACACATGTCACTCTGTCTTGCTTTAGTGGAATCTCATGAACCGTCATTTCTGTTGAACTCAATACCTCTCCTTCATTAAAGAAAATAACCTCAAATCCGTTGTAATGGCGTCCTTCCAATTCTCCACCTGCGTTACTACCCCTACTAGCGCCTTCCCGGCTGCTATTGTTTGTTGGCATCCGCACTTCTTTCGTCCGATTTTAATATTCCATTTCCCATTACTATTCTTTTATTATCTTAGCCCCACCTTCTCTAAAAGATCACAACCAATAATCACCTGATAATCCCTAAGCATCCTGCTCACTACATGAATTGTTGAAATGCTCCATTTAGCCACCCCACTTACCCAGTCCTATTTTAGTTACCAGTTATCCAGTCCTATCCTCTATACTGCATGGTCCACCCATAGTGATTAATTTACATTTGCAAACCTTTACTTGGAGTGTCCTCCCCTCGCCGCTAATTAGTACTTCTCTACAAGAAATGGTGTTTGAACTGCTCGTGTCCACCAGACAGCTTACTCCTTCGTTCACTCGGATAATAGGCAGACCGCTCTGCTCTCCTTTCACGCGACAGTTTGTCAATGTGCGGTCGCCTCTCTGCTTACATCCTCCTCAGATCTCTCGTGTCTTCCTTTTGAACTTGTTGATCTCTCCTTTTATCGTCTATTTTTCAATACACACACAATACAAAGTATTATTATTATTATTTACTAATTACATCTTTGTCTTACTAACTTTGTATTTGGTTTCTCTATGATTCTTTTTTTGACTTACATATTACATTAGTTACGTATATTTTCTTTCCATTTTTAAATTATTATTATTAAATTAAATTATTCAGTTTAAGTTTCTTTGCACTATATAACTTTACATTTTTATTTTATTAATTATGTTATTTTACTCACATATTAAATTACCTATATATACCTTTTATTTCCCACTTCTTTCATTACATTATTTAATTATTACATTATTATATTTTTATCATTCTGTACAATTATTTACTTTAATCATTCTACATATCCTTTATTCACTGGTTGTTATCTTGTTTTTTTTTCTTAGCCCTGATGAAGACTAATAGCCCTGATAAGGCTAAATTCTGGCCGAAACGTTGGCACTAATAAATAAGCTTTTAACTTATTTGTGTTATTCTCTGACCGCACCTCCACTACCTTCTTCTCATAAATATTATCCGATACAATACTTATTTCTTATTTTCGTTTTTTATTTCTTTAAATATGAGAAAAATAAACAAAAACAATATAGTGATTACAATGGTATATTATGATAAGTTTAGCAATGAAATATTTTGACAAGGAAATCAAAATTTACCTAAAGAAAAAAAGTTAAAAACAATATTATTAAAATTAAAATTATTTTAATTTTAAAAATGTCGTATTCTCATTTCGGAATTCCACTTTAGTATTAGTGAAAAAATGAAAAACATTAAAAATGCGTGGAAATACATAGATCAAGCAGACAAACATTGCGGCTCTCGTAGCATCAACGTCTAGAGAAGTGGGGGTAAGCTGCCATAAATGGGGTCTAGCAATTACAAATCTCGCGGCTTTAATCCTAAATCGTATTTTTCTCTTTAAGATCATCCAATACTACCAAAAATGAATCTGTGTGCGCAGACTTGTTTTATTTGCTTGTGGTCAAGTGCCTATAAGCTCACTTTTTTTGATTTACAAATAATAACAAAGATAAATGCTTTAAATCCCAAAATAATTACAACAAAAATTAATGAACCAATTTTAGTAACTTCTATGGAGTTCTAGATGGTAAATCCGTTTACAGATGGGAACTTTACTATTCCGCATTCAAATGAGAAGAAAAGTAAATTTTCCCCGAAAGTGTTGCCATCTCTTGAAAAAAAAACTTACTAAAAATCGGTACATTTAGCCTTAAGTATCGGCGAAAGTAAAATGTCAAAAAAGAGAAGAAGGGATAAGATCTAACACGCTTGAACTGCTGTAACATACTGGCTTTATTGGGTTCGGTACATCCCATTAGATACATAGACCCCTCAGTCAGCTGACATCGAAGTAACACCTGACTCAGACCGTAACTCCCCCCCCCACCAGTTCCTCGTAAACTAAAATTATACAATATCATACCATAGAAAACAAAAAAAATTATGAAAATTACGCGCCACCCTCCTTGTTTTTTTCCTTTTTCATTGTTCCTCATGCCTTCTCCCATAACTTTCTTCGAGCAATATGGTTGTTGTGTATCTCCTCACCGTCCAATGCCGTGCTCTTATAGTCCAGCCGGTGTCCTCTAAGATTAAAGAGGATCTCATATGGTGAAAATCCCGTAACGGTGTGTACGGAATGATTAAATGCCGCTATAGTCTTTGGCATTGCTACATAGGGTTCTAATCCCTTTTCGATCTGATATAAGCGAAGATGGTCACTCAACGTGCCATGAAGCCGCTCTATGCTTCCGCTGTTCTTGGGGTGTCCTGGTGTATTGAGATGCCATGTTACGTCCAGGTCCTTCATTTCTGTTCGAATCATGACATTGTCGAATTCTCTGCCTGAATCTGATGAAATACGCTCTGGAACTCCGTAGAATTGGAACCACAATCAGAGAGCTGCCAGCACTGCTTCCGACGACTTTTCCTGCACCTGGAACGCCATTGCCGCCTTACTGAAGAGATCAATCATGGTGATTCATTTAAATCCTCTCCATGTGAAAGTGTCGACCTGTAGATCGTTTAGTGGTGCATCTGCTGTAAGTATCTCCTCTTGTCTCCCTTTTGGTGGGTGTCTGTCATACTTGGTGCGTAAAAAAACTTCACAGTTTTTCACAGTTCTATTACTCATTCCCCACCAAATGTACCTCCTCTTAAACGATTGCAGGGTCTCCGAGATTCCGCGGTGACTTGTTTTGCCCTGATGATATGCTACAGTCACATCTCTCTGGCGTTCGTCCTCCCGAAGGGTTTCCACCATCAGTTTGCATCGGGAGAATGTCCTGTCCATTCCTATGTGTCCATCACGCCATAGCCGCTTGATCTTCTGCCAAATGGTTTCATTCCCAACTCACAGGTGACACTTTCCTCCAGGCTTGGAAGCATTATTCAATGTTTTACAGATGGTCGTTTTTCTCGCCTGGCTGTGACCAAATTATTGTGATATTGCTCTTTCCATACTTGTTATACTCAACTTTTACTGGTTCTCGTATTCCATATAATCTGCTGCCTCTTTTCATTGATGATATCCTCTAATTCCTCCATATCTATTGGTCTTTCTTCCTCAGAGCTCTCGTTAGATGATGATTCCTCCACCACATTCTGTTCATCTTCCTCTCTCAGCACCCATTCTCGTTGAAACTGTGTCACTCCTGACGGTTCCCCGTTGTCTTCTTCCAAAGCGTTCACCGTTATGGCTCGAGATAACCAATCAGCTACCACATTTTCTTTGCTTGGTTTATATGTGATCTCCATATTGTACTGGCCCAATAAATCTTTCCAACGCGTTATCCAGGCCGAAGACTCCTTCAATTTTCCCACCCAGTGCAGGGCCTCATGGTCAGTGTGTACTTTAAACTTTCTCCCGAACAAATAGGCCCAAAAATGGTCAACAGCCCACACTATTCCCAAGAGTTCTCGTACTCACTCGCATCAGTAGTGATAGTGAATTGCCCGGTGAAGTCTGGGAAACCAAGCAACGGCTCCTGCTGCAGTTTCTCCATGCACCGCCTGATACTGTCTTCCAACATCGGAGTGATTATTACCTTCCTGCCTTTCTTCAGAAGGTTGTTGAATGGGACAAGGTACTCAGCCATTTCTGGCACAAATCTCCGGTAGTAATATAAAGTTCCCAGCAACCTCTGAGCTTCCATCACATACCTAGGCACTGTCATCTTCCGGATAACTGCGACTTTATCCGCGAAGGGTTTAACTCCTTTCCAGGAAATCGTGTTACCCAAAAAATTTATTTGTTCCTGTCCCAATGATGATTTCTCTCCCAATAATTTGAGCGCAAATTGCCTAATTCTTTGGAATACGCTGTGTAAATGCTGCACGTGCCCTTCGTTCTTCCACCTCCCTCCACAGCTCCTATATATACCCCCATAAATCCCAAGCTTGTCAGATCTGTACCAGTAATAGTTGTAGCATGTTTTAATGTTCATTGTACTCTTTGTTTACCAATAAAGTTTTTTTTCACTTTATCTCCGTTGAATTTCGTAATTGGCGCCCGAACAGGGACATACAAATATCATCGCGGTTCTAGACTCAAACTCTGCAGAAATACCAGATTTCAAGATTCGATCTACCTCTCGAGGATATCGCACCTGTAAGAGACTGGCACCCCGCTTAGACTCTTAGATCTTGGAAAAGGACCCACTGCTGAGCTCAAATCGTCTGATCACCCCGACAGACATCGAAACTCTTGGAGGAATTGTGAGTGAAGCTTTTTGGAAAACATTTTTTTTTTTTTTTTAACTTTTATTATTTTCATTATATTTTCTTTTGAACATTTATTTTAATTAATTAACATATATACATATTATACATTGTAATTTTATGTCAAAATTATCTGAAAGATTATCACAATTAAGAGCAATAGATATTAAGAAATTCATAAAATTAGACGAAATGGCAACCACTTTTCCAATTAAATCCGCGGACTATGATCATATCCCTACATTTAATGGGGATCCGCACAATTTATTAAAATTTATTACCGTTTCCAGACAAGTGCACAACATCGTCTGCAAACCGGACAATGAACTTAGGGATTTTAACGACCAGCGCTTACTCAGTAAAATAAGCTAGGCTGACGGGAGATGCTGACTATACAAATACCACTTGCGAGTTCGCTAATGTGAATGAACTGATAGCATTTTTAGAGAATACTTTTAGGGACTCTAGGTCAATAGAACAACTCAAATTTGAACTTTCAAATATGAAGATTCAGTATAGGGAACATCCACTAGATTTCCTTCAGAGATTA
This sequence comes from Halyomorpha halys, assembly GCF_000696795.3. NCBI lineage: Eukaryota > Metazoa > Arthropoda > Insecta > Hemiptera > Pentatomidae > Halyomorpha > Halyomorpha halys. The sequence goes on from NW_027111519.1 coordinate 9,115, forward strand.
GATAAGAGCCGTTCCTTAATAATTTCAAAATATAGAATACAAAATATCCCGGAAAGGGCTACAATCGTTTCGGTCCTGGAAAAAGACATTTTATACCACTTCTTTACTAACATGCCTCTTCATATTAGGACATATTTGATGACCAAAACGGACAAACTAAGAACCTTAGACGATTTACGTAATTTAATACAAAATGAAAATCACCTCCTTTTTGAAGATTTGATTAATTCCGGCAGTATGAGGAAACCTGGGGAAACCCAAGAACCCAAAAAAAATTTTAACTCAGAAAAACGGAAACAATATTATAATAACTATCACGAACCCAAATTTTACCAAGATACAAGACACCATCAGAATTACCCACCAAGAGACTACCATCGGGACCATTAATCAAATGATCGTGAATTTGAGTCACGATCATTATAATAATGGTAAAAGAAATAATCCGCATAGAAAACAACGGAAACCTGAAGAACAGAAACGGTTCTTTCAGGGCACAGGACAACATAAAAATATGTGCTCTAGATACTACTAGAGCTCTACTAGACCAGGAGGATCCTAGAGATAGGGAAATAAGAGAACTCCGTGAGCAATTGGAAATGCTTACTGCTAATCGAGGAAACTCCGAAAATCATTTTTTAGGAGACGACCCAGATCCAGACAACAAAACATAAATAAATACGAACTTCACACAACCAATTTCCATAAACTTCCGTTCGTAATAGATAGAAAGAAACGGAAATGGTTATTGGATACAGGTTCGCACAAAAATTACATAAACCCAAAAATAATCCCACCAGGAATTCAACGCCAAAAAGATTTCATCGTTGTGACCGCGGCCGGAGAAGAAAAAGGCACAGAGACTATAACCAATAATATTCACAATACTTTTTTAAAATGTCCATAAAGTAAAAATTTTTATATTAGATTTTAGTCCAAATTATGACATTTTAATTGGTTCCGAACTTATGGATGATTTAAATTTTAAAGTAGATTTTGAAAATAGAACAATTAGGTCACAGCACAACGAGTTTCCTTTTATAATGGAAAGAGACTCTTTAGCGATAGAAATAAAA
>NW_027111519.1:11540-12963 GCF_000696795.3 Halyomorpha halys
CAAAATGATTCCCAACTACGCGAAAATAGCCGCACCCATGACTAGATGCCTGCGTAAAGAAGGCGAGATAAAACCAGAGTCATATAGAGAGGCGTTTGAAATACTAAAAACAATGGTCTGCAGTAGCCCTATACTTCAAGTACCAAATTTTGAGGAAGATTTTTATTTGACAACAGACGCTAGGTGTAGTATTGGCCCAAAAGAAAAATGGAAAAGAACTACCCGTTTGCTACGCATCGACGACGCTGAATAAAGCAGAACAGAATTATTCAACGACCGAGAAAGAATACCTTGCAATAATCTGTGCTTGTAACCACTTTAGGCCTTATCTCTATGGGAGGAAGTTCTTTATTTACACTGACCACAAGCCTCTCGAATATCTGAAGACTTGTAAGACACAGAACGCTCGACTCATCAGATGGAAACTATTACTCGAAGATTACGAATATGACATCAAGCATATTCAGGGTAAGGCGAATAAGGTTGCTGACCATCTGTCCCGACATCCTGTCGACAAGCACCTCTCAGAGAAACCCGAGTACGACTTGTATCATATCTCAGAAGATAACTCGTCCCTGGACACTCAACACTCTGCCGAGTCTTCAGATAATAGGATCCTTATCGTCGACGACTGTCAACGACCAGTGAACGTAGAGAAAAATCCAATCGTCATCATAAAGGGCTTTAATGAACATCAAGTCAAAAAGATTTTTAACAAAACTAGAATAACTTTAGAACTTACATATCCATCTAATAAAAATGCAGAACAGCTAGAAAACAAATTAATGGAAATATTAAGACCTAATCTAACGTACGGAGTTTACTTTTCGCCCAAAATACAAGGTATCGAAAGTGAAACCAATTGGAATGAGGGTCTCTATAATAAAAATTTTTAACCAACCGTATAAAAAAATATTCTTGACTATTACCTGATATTATTGACAAAAATGAGCAAAAACAATTAATTCTAGACCAACACATCGCAAAATAATGCCATAGGGGTATAAGTGAAACCTATATGAAATTAAAAACCAAATATTACTGGCCGAATATGAAGGATCATATTACCGATATTATAAATGAATGCGATACTTGCAATAAAATCAAGTACGACAGAAGGCCAATCAGACCTAAATTTATGATTACGCCAACACCAGAAAAACCATTTGACTCCATCATGATGGATACACTCCACATGAGAAATTATTATGTTTATATCATAGCAGACACTTTTTCGAAAAAAATTATTTACAAGATACAGCATAACAGCCAATGCTGTTGAATCTATGGCAATTCTGAGAAAATATTTGGTCCACTTCCCAAAACCCCTTGTCATTACAACAGACAACGGCCGCGAGTTTGACAATAATTTATTTCGAGATTTCTTGAAATATCACAAAATTAACAAACATGAAACAACCCC
>NW_027111519.1:18282-19507 GCF_000696795.3 Halyomorpha halys
CCCCCCGCAAGACACTGATCTGGCTAGTCGTGTGTGTTCCAATCGTGATCTTTATCTTATTTGTGGTTAGGAGAGCCGCAATCACATTTGTAAGGTAGGATGACACCTCTTGCCTTCAGCGAGCTCACTATGTGCCCGTGACCAATGTTGTCAAAAGCGCCAACGACGTCCAGAAAAACCACCGCGCAATCTTTTTTCCTATTTTTGGCATCATTTATGATCGCGTCGATGATTCTAGCGCTTACATGTGTTCCCGGCAGACCCTTGATGAAGCTTCTTTGACTTTTGCCAAAGGTGACCTGTTTTCTCAATTCAATATCTAGAACCTTTTCGATGATTCGGCGCACAATCGAATATACCGTTATTCGCCTCCAAGAGGAAATGCTTTTTGGGTCTCCCTTACCCTTGTAGGCCAATATTGTGCGCCCTTGGCGTAGAGGTTCCGGTACATACCCCACCTTTAGCATGATCTCCGCAATATACTTCATGATGTGTGTTACTTCAAAGTATTTTATTGTGCGGATCAACACACCATCCGGCCCCGACGATGAGTCCAATGATGTCGAATTAATGGCCCTCTTCACGATCCGACTATTTATGGACACCAAATTTGGGATCGGGGCGCCTTTCTCATAATCCGCACGTTTGCGGAGATTCTCTTTTTCAAAGAGGCTTCTGAGATGTTTCTCTATGTCGGCTATCTTTAATGGACATTGCTTGGGAGCGTCGGCGTTCATAGTGCTCATAGTGGTACTGCTCCTGCCGACGGTTTCTGTCCGCCTTATTAGCTCTCTGCGGGTTCGACACCTTCCCCGCTCCCTTGTCGGCCATTTCTGTTTTTTTTTCCTCATTTTATAGAATTTTATGGCAGGGTGCCCGGCAGTTTGCGTTAATACCTTTAAGGAAACTCAAGAAATCGCCCACTGCTTTGTCGAAATCTGCTGAGTTGAAATTTTGAACTTTCATAATATCCTGAAAGACAGCCGACCATTTACTTATTCCTACTTTGATTTGGTCCATTTCCCCCTCTCCGACCACATCATCTCTTACCATGCTTAATAAGCCCCTTAGTTTTTTTTTGTTTACCTCCCTGGGATGCTTTTTCGCTATGTGAGTTCCAAGACCTCTATCACACTTAAAATTTAGCCCACAGATTGGACAGACTTTGTCAATTGTCTGTGGAGGAGGATCTTGTTTCTCTTGTTCTTTTTCCGTTTCATCATTT
>NW_027111519.1:19557-36311 GCF_000696795.3 Halyomorpha halys
GATTTAGAGACAGTAGGTTAAAATATATATACAAACACCAAAGACACACAAAAATGACAAAATCGTGAATAAATAAATACAAAAAATAACGAGTTAAAAATGTATAGATGGGTTAAAAACAGATTAAAAAAATATGTTAGTCACAAAGTTAATATATATATACAAACATTTCAGACATAAATATGGTTAAAAAAAACAAACAAACATAAAACTCTTTAAAACAGTATAAATACATTAATAATTCTTTAATATAAATGAGTCACTGGATAATAAGTCAAGTTAAGAGAGAACAAAAAATCCGATAAACAAACTTAATAAAAGAAGACATCCAAGTGATTACCTCTATTTATTTGACCACTGCTATGCATAATAAATGTCCGAAAAACGAAATAAAAAAACGAAATCTCAAAAGAGGACCCAAAAGAGGAGGAAAAAAAAAAAACCCTCAGAGACACAAATCAATTACTCTCTCCCCAATCAACTATGGTACAACTGGCTATTTAATGTGTTCCAGTTACACATTCAATATCCCCACTAATATACAGAACAATTAATCATATTTCAATATAAAGCTACAAAAACAAAAAAAAAATCCCCCATCATGCAATAATATCAAAACTAGCTAGCTACACATATACAAAAATTACAATAACAATACAGAGTGCTGGCTCCTCCGATAACAGACGACGTGATCCGCGAAGATAAGGTGACCTTGATTGTCCACCAGCTGGGTGCAGTGAGAGGTGGGGGGTGACAGGTCTGTGCCTTCCAAGTGATAGAGTAGCCGACCCCGGCTTGGTGTCGCCGCTTCTCCTCTCGCTAGACCTCCAAATATCAGCTCGATCCACTCGAAAATCGGCAGACAACTCCCTTGCACCAATATTCTCGATTGTGCCAATTTTCATTCGAATCGGACAATAATAGCCCGCCAACACACAAGGACAGCGCGGACCTGATGTGCGCCTGTCAACGGCCACAGCCGAAAACAGAACCCAGAACATATAACAGAACCCAGTCTATATCATTTACCTTCCACTAGCCTGATAAGCCTTGAAAAGGATGAATCATCTGTAAATAAATCTATAGCAGTTCGATATGAAGAACATGTAAATATTCCCATTATATCTATTCATAATATTAATAATGTTATCTTTACTAATTATAGTTATGATGAAATCCATACATTAGATTTAGATACTCGAAAAATAGAAACCTTAGAGGAATATTATATCATTACCTCCTCAGACATTATGATATATATAACAATGACACTATGTATATATTTGTTTGTTCATCATTTATTAGTTTATTATTGTAAATTTAAGAATTTTTGTACAAAAAAGACTAACAACCCTATACCTTTAACACATTGTAACTCCTGACCAGCCATCATCCACAAAGACTCCCGTTGGATCACCTTCCTATGATGCTAGGTCCATGCATGGCTTTCCTACATTACCGAAAAACAATCCTAGTTCGGAGGACCTCACTTTTTAAGGGGGAGGTAGTTATAGTAGCAATTCCTGCTGACTCTACAACTCCGAGCCACCTCCCTCCACAGCTCCTATATATACCCCCATAAATCCCAAGCTTGTCAGATCTGTACCAGTAATAGTTGTAGCATGTTGTAATGTTCATTGTATTCTTTCTTTACCAATAAAGTTTTTTTTCCCTTCATCTCCGTTGAATTTCGCAATTCTGAACACTAGGAGATCATCCATGTAAATCTGAAAGACGGATTCGTCAATACCTCTCAAAAACTCGTCCATAAGGCGCTTAAAGGTTATGGGGGCGTTTTTGGGACCAAACGGTATCCTTGTAAACTCTTAATGGCCCCTCTCAAATGTGAATGCTGTCTTATGTTGATCCTTAGGGTGCATTTTTATTTGATGATATCCAGCCATGAAATCAGGAGAGCTGAATACCGTAGCTCCGCTCAGTCTTCAAATCTGGGGATCGGATACTTCACATCTACGGTATTCTCGTTCAGCTCCTTAACACCATATACTTTTCGCTAGTTTCACCAGGCACGCTCTTCTTTTTCACTGCCGCTAAGGACTATTGTACGGTGAAGTACTGTCAATAATTATTCCCTGGTGTTTAAAACTTTGAAGCTCTACCCGGATGTGGTGACGTAGTGCCTGCGGGTATCTCCTCTCTTTCACACATGTAACCTTATCTTCTTTTAATATGATCTCATGGACCGTCCTCCAGGTCGTCCCGAGCTTGTTCCCTTCTTTAAAAAACAGATCGTCATATTTCCTTCTAAGGCTTCGTCTCTAGTCCTCGTCCGGATTGATAGCTCCAACCCGAGCACCTCCTTTCTTCCACTGAAAATGACATTTGTAGAGATTTCCTCCCAAGTTAATCTTCCATTTTCCCCTGCTATTCCTAACCCAAGCTCCCACTTTCCCTAGTAGGTCACATCCCACAATTATTTTGTATTCCTTAGGCATACTTCCTACTATATGAACCTGCAAGTTTTCCCTACTAAATCCCCACCGTATCAACCCTATCTCCACCTCCACCTCCACCTCTACTTCACAAGGGCCACCCAGGGTGATTAATTTACATTACATTCCTACTTTTCCGCAACCATGGCATTTTCTGTCCTCACGGTGCCCGCTGCTTCTTGGTTTTATCTGCCTCATTTCGGTGATAGATACTCTTTCCTTCCCAGTATTAATTTCTTCACCATGGAACTGGATTAGTCCTTCGTCGATTATAAGCCACTCTCGTCCACCCCCTTTCTTCGCTCTCCATACGGGACTCTTCCTCTCTGGCGCTGGGATCAATTAGTTCCTGCGCGCACTCTACGAAGGAGAACTCTCGGTATTCCCGCCTTCTTTCCCAGCTCCTTTGCCAACTGAATCTTTAGTACATTGGATAGGAATTGGATCCGACCCTGTACCTGGATTGTCTCCATCATTTTGCTGGGTTTATTGCTGATTGTGTTGTAGCGTGCCAGGAGTACCGTGCATACTGCCCATTACACTATCTTGGTTTCTTCGTCTCTCTGATCATCATAAATATGTCCTCTTCTGTGACCCAACATCCTCCTCCAAATACCTTCTTCAATCTTGTCTTGATCATGCTCCAGAGTGTCCCCTCATCCGCTTGAATTTGATTGAGAAAGAAGTGTTTTCACCCTGCAGGCGACTGCTGCCCTTCACACCTCAGCATCCTAAACTGTGTTCGGCTGTATTCGCCTCAATTCGGCTTATTAGTTGATCACCCCCTTTTAAGAAGTGATTTAATTCTCCGGTTTCTCCTGTGAATTTTCCCAAGTCCGATACCGCCTTCCTCAGGTACTGGATGGTTGCATGATCTTGCGCTAAATAGACTTCCGGTAATGAATAAATAAAAAAATAATTTTATTCTGGGACATATGTCCTCTAAGAATATATACATGGTTCAAATATTAAGATTTTTATCTGTCAAACATTTACAAATTTTCAGATAGTAAAATGAAATTTCATTGGTATATTGGCTTTACTACTGTTTATAATGTTAATCAATATATGCTTATTTATTTTATTACAATATTGTGGAGGTTTGGTTATACAATAAGTGGAGGAATAGGTTTTGTTTAAAGGAAAGAATGGATAAAGACTAGCGAATGGAAATGGGAAGAGAATTCCAGAAGGAGGTTGCACGTATGACGAAGGATTTGCTAAAGAAGGCGGTTCTATAGGAGGGCATATATAAATCAATTGGTAGGGATCTGGTGTTTAGATAGATGAGTGGATAGATGAGCGAAGAGTGAGGAGATCTAGAATATAGGTAGGTTTTTTGATTTTCAGAACTTGGAATACGAAAACACCAAGGAGGAATTGCCTTCGGGAGGTTGGATAGAGCCACTTCAACTCGGAATACCAGCGGAAGACTTGGGAGCGCCTTGGGAACCCAAAGATAAATCTAACAAAGCAATTCATGAGTCTCTTCAGTCTCAACTCTAGTCCTCCATACACCAAGGATCCGTAGTCGAAGTGGGGGAAAACGAGAGAGGATACTAGGAGCTGACGGGTGTTCTGAGGAAAGCAGTTATGGATTATTAGGAATTGTTCGAGTACAATTATGGATTTGCGTGTGATTTGGGAAATGTGGTTATTCCAGAAGAGGTATTGATCAAAGGTGACACCAAGGTTTTTTATTGTAGGGTAGAAGTGAATCGGTTGGTTTTATTGTATCGGTAGGAAGAGTAGAGGACAGTAAGAGAGGGAATGAAGGAGGCGCTTGGAACCAGTAAGAATGGCCTTGATTTTTTCAGCATTCAGCTTCAAATCATTGTTAAACGCCCATTCGTTAATGCTGTCAATATCTTTATCTTTTGGATGGCCTTGAGCATCTCGGAGGGATGGAAGGACAGATAGATTTGGAGATCGTCTGCATATAGGTGGTATTGTGCATGGTAAATGGAATTAGGAAGATCGTTGATATAAATGGAGAAAAGGGTTGGTGAAAGTGAGGATCCCTGAGGAACACCTCGTGTCAGAAGAAGGGGAGAGGAAAGAGTTTTATCCGGAAATAAAATCCGACGATTGTTTGGGAACGATGGGACTGGAAGGAGAGGAACCACTTTAGGAGACTATTTGACACCATTTGATGGTACTGGCTCCATCTCCGGGTTGACTGCAGCTACTGGTTGCTGTCTGCTGCTAGAGGTTGGTTGGCTACAGCTGGAAGTGGGTTGGTGAAGTTCTGACCTTCAATGTTTAGAACTGCTGCTCTCACTATTCCGTTGCCTGTCATAAATCGGGGAGAACAAAGAAAAAGAAAAAAAAATTTTTCTTTAGACTAAAATTTGTTCTGGTATTCAAAGATCCGGGGTTTTGGCACCACTTAAGTATCGGCGAAAGCAAAATGTCAAAAAAGAGAAGAAGGAATAAGATCTAACACGCTTGAACTGCTGTAACATACTGGCTTTATTGGGTGCGGTATATCTTTTTATATATATTCGATCAGCTGACATCGATGTAACAGCTGACTCAGACGGTAACTTATTTTTATATATATAAATTTTCCATATGCTATTTTGTCCGAACAACTAGAAAATCAATTTTTTTATCAAATTATAGTATTACTAATATATTATATTATAGTACATTAAACTAGCTTTAATTTGAGAGCCGGCAGACACATGTACGTCTAAAGGTTCCTAGGATATAGCTTTTCATAAATTAAAAATTTTGTCCCAACAACTACATCTCAATATTTTGTGAATTTATTTTTTTCAAATATCATCACTATTTTTACGAAGATAAAATTTGTAATCTACTTAATAGAAAACTCAACTAGATTTAATTTGAATACCAATAGACATCTGTACGTCTAATGATTTCTGAGATATAGTTTACCCAAAATAATTTCACTAGCTACTGATTTTTTATTATTTCGTTGAGCAATGTTGCTTTTTAAAAAGTATATCTCGGGAACTATAGAACGTATATATTTTTTCAGGGCATATCTCAGCAAATTTAATTTTTCTTTAAATGATGTTTATTGTTGCAGGTAGTTTTAAAGAGATGGAGCTATAAAGTTTTCTAATGTTGAAAGTAGTTTTAATGATACGAAAATCGGAATGAAAAATTATTTTTTTTAACGTTTTGAAACAGCCATGTTTTAATCCCCCGAGCTATGGTTGCCAGAGTTATCAATTTGGAATAGTAATTATACATAGTTTTCAATAACATAATCAAAAATTGGGGTGAAATAACTGACTTTTTTCTCCTTCTGCGTTTTTATACTAGTAGTAGTTAGCACATTGGATGGTTATATTTAACCGTAAAACAAGTGTAAATTTGAAATTAAAAACACTTTTAAAAAATATTGTTTAAAATTGGAAAACTATTATAGGAGTAGTGTACTTTATTGTAATTGTGTAGTCTTTTTTAACAGATGGCAAAGATTGATGAATTTTAGTGTCCCGAGAAGAAACAGCAAAATGCTCTCCTTTCTCTCGAGCCCCATAGAATATTTAGTGATGAATTAGTGATCTGCTTGCAATCCTAAAAGCTCTTAATAAATAATTCATTGTCTCATTGCAAATTTCTCATTCAATCTATGCGTCATCAATGAATTTATTTCATCTTAATATTTGTGAAATATATCTTTTTTCTATTTGTATATAATTATTTAAAATAAAAATTTTATTCTTATTTTGTATAGTGTCCATGTAAGAAAAATAAATTTGGGATGTACTGTTTTAGTTGAATAAGCTTGCTATGTAATCTATCCACCAACTAATATGCAATATCAAGTTTTGAGAAATCATAGCTTAGGTATTATCCCAGTCATTAGTTATAGAAAATTGTTATCGAGAAATTAAAGGATAGTCATTTCATAACTTTTTCTAAAATATTTTTACTTTCACTTACCTATATATGTAATACATAGTAAGGGAAATTGCACATCCAGGTCTGTGTCTCCATGTGCATGTGTGTGCCAGATGCATGCTTTAAACTTTTTCAACTGATTTCGAAAAATTTTCAACTTTCTCCTTTAAAATGGACACACCGGATGTGGTACTTAATAACAACTATTTTACACTATTTCATAAACAGCTTTAACGATTTAGATTAAACTTGTGATGTCAATGTATAATTAAATTATTTTCAATATCAGATTGTTCTCTTCCTGGTGGTATTAGTCTACTTTTAGATCACCTTTACCTTCCATTTAAACCATTTTTATAAAAAAAAAAAAATGGAGATACGTGAAGTGAAAGGAAACATAAATATCGGAAAAGAAGATTGTAGATGATAAAAATTCAAAAATATTACATTTGATAATATTTATTAAATTCAACTTTCGTTCTAGTATATTAATAAGATACTTATTGATTCAATTAACGAGGCATATAACGTACCTATAAATGTATATTTGTGAAAAAATAAACGATAATATAACAATAATAATTTTTATTTGATGATATCCAGCCTTGAAGTCCAGAGAGTTGAATACCGTAGCTCCGCTCAGTCTTCAAATCTGGGGATCGGATACTTCACATCTACGGTATTCTCGTTCAGCTCCTTAATCTATTAACACACTATACTTTTCGGTAGTTTCACCAGGCACGCTCTTCTTTTTCACTGCCGCTAAGGACTATTGCACGGTGAAGTACTGTCAATAATTATTGCCTGGTGTTTAAAACTTTGAAGCTCTTCCCGGATGTGGTGACGTAGCGCCTGCGGGTATCTCCTCTCTTTCACACACGTAACCTTATCTTCTTTTTTTATGATCTCATGGACCTTCCTCCAGGTCGTCCTGAGCTTGTTCCCTTCTTTAAAAAAGAGATTTTCATATTTCCTTCTAAGGATTCGTCTCCGGTCCTCGTCCTGATTGATAGCTCCAACCCGAGCACCTCCTTTCTTCCACTGAAAATGACATTTGTAGAGGTTTCCTCCCAAGTTAATCTTCCATTTCCCCCTGCTATTCCTAACCCAAGCTCCCACTTTCCCTAGTAGGTCACATCCCACAATTATTTTGTATTCCTTAGGCATACTTCCTACTATATGTACCTGCAAGTTTTCCCTACTAAATCCCCACCGTATCAACTCTATCTCCACCTCCACCTCCACCTCCACCTCTACTTCACAAGGGCCACCCAGGGTGATTAATTTACATTACATTCCTGAATGCGGTTGTCCTCTCTCCACTACACATTGGTATCCGTTGGGCGTTGATCTCCATTGGTTCATCCCGGTTCACATTTCTTCTTCGGCACATGTACGGGCACTGTTTGGCTATGTGACCCTCATTTCCACATTCAAAACACCTTGTGCGTGGACAGTGGGCCACTAAGTGTCCTACTTTTCTGCAACCATGGCATTTTCTGTCCTCACGGTGCCCGCTGCTTCTTGGTTTTATCTGCCTCATTTCGGTGATAGATACTCTTTCCTTCCCAGTATTAATTTCTTCACCATGGAACTGGATTAGTCCTTCGTCGATTATAAGCCACTCTCGTCCACCCCCTTTTTTCGCTCTCCATACGGGACTCTTCCTCTCTGGCGCTGGGATCAATTAGTTCCTGCGCGTACTCTACGAAGGAGAACTCTCGGTATTCCCGCCTTCTTTCCCAGCTCCTTTGCTAACTGAATCTTTAGTACATTGGATAGGAATTGCATCCGACCCTGACCTGGATTGTCTCCATCATTTTGCTGGGTTTATTGCTGATTGTGTTGTAGCGTGCCAGGAGTACCGTGCATACTGACCATTACACTATCTTGGTTTCTTCGTCTCTCTAATCATCATAAATATGTCCTCTTCTGTGACCCAACATCCTCCTCCAAATATCTTCTTCAATCTTGCCTTGAGCATGCTCTAGAGTGTCCCCTCATCCGCTTGAATTTGATTGAGAAAGAAGTGTTTTCACCCTGCAGGCGACTGCTGCCCTTCACACCTCAGCATCCTAAACTGTGTTCGGCTGTATTCGCCTCAATTCGGCTTATTAGTCGTTTAGAAAAACTCCACAGTTTCCAACAACCTCTCTGATAGTATTCTCCATTCCCCACCAAAAGTACCTCCTCTTAAATGATTGCAGGGTCTCCGAGATTCCGCGGTGATTTGTTTTGCCCTGATGATATGCTATACTCACCTCTCTCTGGCGTTCGTCCTCCTGAAGGGTTTCCACCATCAGCTTGCATCGGGTGAATGTCCTGTCCATTCCTATGTGTTCATCACGCCATAGCCGCTTGATCTTCTACCAAATGGTTTCATTCCCAACTTACAGGTGACACTTTCCTCCAGGCTTGGAAGCATTATTCAATGTTTTACAGATCTGGTCGTTTTTCTCGCCTGGCTGCGACCAAATTGTCGTGATATTGCTCTTTCCTTACTTGTTACACTCAACTTTGACTAATCCAGTGGTTCTCGTATTCCATATAATCTGCTGCCTCTTATCATTGATGATATCCTCTAATTCCTCCATATCTATTGGTCTTTCTTCCTCAGAGCTCTCGTTAGATGTTGATTCCTCTCTATCGTCTTCCTCCACCACATTCTGTTCATCTTCCTCTCTCAGCACCCATTCTCGTAGAAACTGTCTCACTCCTGACGGTTCCCCGTTGTCTTCTTCCAAAGCGTTCACCGTTATGGCTCGAGATAACCAATCAGCTATCCTATATATATTAGATAATCTTTATTAAATTCAACTTTCATTCTATTATATTAATAAGATACTTATTGATTCAATTAACGAGACATATAACGTACCTATAAATGTATATTTGTGAAAAATAAACGCTGAAAGTTATTCGACAACATTTGAAACAACGTATTTACATACAAATTACAGATTTTAAAATACACAAACTTAAACTATAGTTATTATTGATTAACTATTGTTGGAGAAATCGTTTACTTTATTAAAACAAAGAGAGTACAAATATTTATTTGTTGGAGTTCTAAAACAATACTAGCTGAGACAAACGTGAGGATGCAGCACAAGCTTGTCCAAAACCGACACCTGATGGGTCGGCGAAAAATTCAGGCTTGTTCCTCCCAATCTAACCCACACATCCATAAGCATGCGTATACACAAACTTACCATAGTTTGGTAAACGTGTACCAGCGTGTTAAGTAAACTACATGTAAGGTACGCCAACACTTGAAGTAGCCAATGCCCTTATCTGCTAAAGCTGAACCTACTGTAGTGGCAGAAACAGATTAAATATCGGTAAACCCTATTTAAATAATGTTCTCACGAACCATATAATCTTAACTGTAAATCATACTAACATCAATTTAATTGTATTACACTTGTGTTCAAGAACAATTAAAATAAACTTATTAAAGGTGCTATGTTTAGGTTAACTCTTGGTCATATGACTTCGATGAAAGCAATATCAAGGCAGAGTCTTTCGAAATAAATCATACAGGAAATAGCCTTGAGCAGTAGTGAGCAGTGTAGCGCACTTTCACAACCCCATCCCCCCTTCCATTACGTATCTCCTCCCACATGCGCCAACCAGTATACCCAGAGCCGGCAGCTCCACACGCAAACCAGCAGCCGCCTTGGAATCATGAACTATGAACGGCGTAGAATAGGGATGCCAGATCTATGGAAATAAGAAAACTCTTCCCAAGGACGGCTTCATAGAACCGTCGAAAAGAAGCCTATATTCAAACGGAGCCATACAGCTGCAGTGCTGGTGGCAAATTCATTGGGCCCAATAGCTCGTAGGGCTCGACAGTTATAAATACTTCGGTATACCAGACATTTTAGAGGATGCTAGCGACTGTAGCAGTAAAAAACTTCTCAACTAATAACTCGCCGAATGAGACGAGATTATATTAAAATAACGATAAATAATTTGACCCGGTGAAGAGCTTTTACTCATCGACAAAGAGGTTGAGTCTCATTATTATGACCCTAGAGGAACTGAGAGGTTGAAGAAATTAGTTTTCTTACGGATTGGACGACCCGATGGCTGATATCATAGAAGAGCTGGAACAATGCCTACCTGACTCTTTGTAACAAAGTGCACTGGACCACAGCCTTGACCATCTCCTTCAAATTCATACAAGGTCAATCATCTACATATAATAAAAATAAAAGTTAAATGTTTAATTAACTATCCACAACTGGTAAATGTACTCTTGTACGTGTTTACAAGTACTTGTGAAGTACTTTTAGTAAACTTTTACCATTTTTGTTACAGAAAAGGTGAAAAAGAAGTATGGGAGGATGGCAATTGTGGCTGAGCTTGAGAGAGGTCCCCAAGGATTGGGGATCTCTCTTGCTGGCCACAAGGACCGAACCAAGATGGCTGTCCTTATCTGCGGTCTCAACCCGTCCACTGTTGTCTACCGGAGCACCCAAGGAACCCTCCAAGTAGGCGATGAGATTGTAGAGGTATGTCAAAATGGTTTTCAAATAAAAAAAATATATAAAAAGCACAAATATGTAAAAAAAAAAATTATAATTTTTTAAAGCAATTTTTAATAGAGTTCAATTTCAGAAAAATTTATATTTGTTCCTATTTAGTATTTCAGTGATTAATTCTATACTAATTTGGACAGGAAAGTATAGGAACATAGAATCTAGTTATTTTTAGTCAGTTGAATGTACTTAACCGGACAAAATTCAAAAGTAATGTTAATAATAATGAAATAATTATATAAAAACATACTGTAGAAGCGGCATTAGAAAAGTTTTGCAATACAACTTTATTTTATACAGTTTTTAAAAATATTTTCCATGGGCCAAAATATACTTCTCAGTCCTCCTAAGTCGATCTTCAAAGTACTCACACCATTTTTCTTCTGTGATTTGAAAACACTATGTTTGATGTGCACCTTCAACTGAAGGCCAGGCGTTACTTCACTTCAGAATACAATGGTTGGGTTAATGAGTGGACTGTGTAATTTAATTGAAGGTGAACAGTTTACCCTTTAATATCAGCTAGATTTTATGCCAGTTTTAAAAGGTAATGGCGAGTGATGAAAAATGCATAGGTACATTTTGCAATATATAGTTTTGTATTTCCACGCTTGCCAATTTTTTACTTTTGTATGAAAACATAATAAGAGAAATCATTACCATGGCAAGTAATAGAAAAAAATACTATTTCAAAATGAGCAAGAATAATTTTCAACTCAATGTAGAGTGGTAGTGAAAGTTATGTATTGCACTGGTTTTTTTAATATTTGATCTTTAGAAACATAGAAAATAGAACAGTCAAAAAAAAGGATTTCATCCAACTTATTAACTGCAGATTTTTTAATTTTATTTTATCAATTCATATATTTAATTCCAGAGCTGGGTGTGCAAACATTAGGTCCAACAAAAATAGACAATAGCTGAAACATATACTCCAGCAGTATTTATAAAAATATTTTAGATTATGATTAATATTATAATATACAGTATAATGCAGTATTATAATATATAATATACTTAAAAAAACTAAAACAACTAAATAATAACCTACCAACTTTAACAATTTTAATTTATCAGGAAAATTATAAAATTACTATTAATAAGGTATAATTTTATCACTCTGAAACGGAAAAAAAAATTGTTAATTAATGCTTCACCTATAATTCACTCAAAAAACTATTTATTTATATTTTTCACAATTTTAGCATCTCCAGGTTTTGTTTTTTTTAAATTATGAAATGAATTTTTGCTAAGTTCACTATTCCTTATCAGTAACATTTTTCTATTATACTAATTAATTTGAGAATTAAAAAAAATTATTGCCCAGTGAAACTTTTGTTTTTCTAACTATGTTAATGTTCTTTGTGCTCATTAAGAGCAGTGTAGAGGAGTTAAGTTGTTATCATTATAATATATTTACAATTCTTTATTTGTTCTGTATAATTTATTATTGCACAAGAACACTTTTTTGAGCAATAGTTGTATCATATTAACTAAAGGTTATTAGTTGTATTTAGTACAGATCAATCAGAAACTATCTATAAAAATACATATACTTATTACAGCTCAGTATCAAATGCAATCTTACATGAGCTTGAGAATAATGATTTAACACTCAAACCCTTCTTTAATCAATGTTTCAGCAAATGAGACAGTATTGATTAGTGATGAATAAATATTTCTTCAAAATATTAAAAAACAGAAACTAAAAATCTAATAACTGATTGAGAACTTTTGACTACAACTATGAGACACTGTGAAAAATCAATCATCCTAGTACAAGTAAAAAATATTTATTATAATTTAATATATATTAAATTTGGTTTTATCTGACAATTAAAACCAAAAAATAAAAAATATTTTTAACCATATATACACCTAAATCTCAGAAAAACATACTACCCAACTAATTTAATATGTAATTTTATAGATTAAAAGATAATCAACAGTATCTAATCAAATAATTATATAAAAAATAATAAATGTAACAAAATCACACCGAAGTGAAGTAATAGTAAATGAGCCAATGAAATTAAACATAAATAAAGAAGAATAAGTGTGATTATATAATATACGTATAGATATAGAGGTATATGTTTCAGCTACTATCTATTTACATAGGACCCAATATTAACACACAAGCTCTAGGATTAAACATATAGGTTGAAAATATTTAAAAAAAAAAAAAAATCAGCAATTAACTGTTGAATGAAAAACCTTTTTTTGACCTATGTTTCTACAGGTCATTTCGAGAAACGTATTCTTTTGTGATGTTTATCTTTAGGTTAATAAATAATTTTTTTTCAATATTTTTCTTTAATACTTTTCCTATTTCTAAAGAGTTCTTACCCATTTCTTGATGTTAAGAGGACACTACACAATGACAAAAAATAAAATTCACAGCAAAAATAATTTTATTTACACATTTTTTCACAGTAAAAATTTCTAATTTTTACATTCTTACTTATCCCCAATATGATTTAGTAGTACAAACACTTATTCTTCAGTAAAAAAGTGATATTCAAATTGGAAAGAAGAAATATTTAACATGGGACACAAAAGTAAATTTGAAAAACTTGTTTAAATAACTTTTTAACAAGAAAAAGTTGACCCTCCCAAAAAAAACTTTTGCCTGAATGTGAGGATGGCTGTTCCTACTGTGGGAACTATAATTCAAAGAAACAGAAGGGAAAATAGGCCTCAAGATGACAAAAAAAGGGGCCCTTTAAAATTATAAAAGTTAACATTGTCATTGTGTGTAGTGTTCCTCCAAAATCAACAAACAGGTAACAACTTTTATCAAAATATATATATTAATAAAAAATGTCTCAGTAAATTCCAAATACTTTTGGCACTGAATGTTTATTTATCTGACTTTGGTGATAGCCCCGTACAAATATATTAGCCCTAAACTCAATATAACAGTGAATAAATATGACAATATAATGAATCATTACAGAAATAGTGAGTTATCATAATAAAGCTTTAAAAGTAGGAAAATTTTAAAAACAATTATAAACAAAATATATGAAATTGTAGCTGAACTTAGGTAATAAAATAATTTTTAAAGAATGCAGAATAAAAATAATCATTTATATAGAAAGAAAATATCTACAAAAATATAAAATAGAATTACCTTATTTTTTTAAGCAGATAAATATAGCCTTTTGTGAGGACATATTGCAATTCATATTAAATAGTACTATTTATTAATAATAAGAAGATAGAACTAGAGAGAAAAACAGAAAAAAAATATGCTATTAATTATATTAATGGTGGTGCCGCACCCCGATTGTGTTATACTGTACTAGTTTTGTGCAGTTCATTTCTGTATGATATTCATAATGAAGGTTTTATTGGATCTTTTTTAAATAATAATCAGTATTTCTATTATGAAGTTATTTATAAATGCTTATATTTTAGTTAGCTGGGTTCAGTTACATTGAATAATGGTTGGTAGATCATACTGTCTAAAGTCATTGTACATCAGATAGATATTTAGATGAATGAGATAAGTATTCTGGCATTTTAAAATAACAACAGGTACACCCTTTCATTTGTTGAATTTTTTAACTTAAAATTGGTATTCCCAGGTAAGTATAGTTAGTTATATTTTCAATTTGTAGATTATTGCGACTACATTTGTAATTTTGTTTAATTCTTCCCCTATGGCAATGTAGAACTTTAGTTTCCCATGAATTAAACTTTAAATAATTTCTTCTACACTTACTGAGGAAAGCTTCCAGGTAGCACTAATAATAATGTAATAGACTAAAACAGAAAAAATGTCTTCTGTTTATACACCAATCTTCTACCCCAGGAATTTGCAAATCACATCAAATAAACATTTAGTGATTTTCTGTTTTCTCTATTTAACAATTATTATTTAAAAAATTAGTATTATAAAATTTACTCTATTATAACAATAATGTCCTGTCTGTTTACTGGCTCCCTATGTCTAAAATCCATAAATTGTATTTCGTCAATTGTGTTTAACTATAAAATATTTAAAATATTTTGGCAAACCACTATCTACTTGTTCTTGGTATCACAATTTAATGAAAATGACCTTCGTCCTAATCCTAGTTATGTTTGCATCTTGCTGGGCCTTCCACATATTGATCAATTCTCGTTTTTGTTTTCCCTTTTACTTACCTTTATTACCTACAATCATGAAATTTACAACCTTATTAATATTTTTTGTGATATAGACAGCTTCTTTTATTCTCCTACTTTTTGTATTTTTTCTACACCTAAAAATACAACTGCAGCTTACTATGTTGTGATGAAAAAAAAAGGAAAGTAAATGGGAAAATAATAAATAAAAGCGAGAACTGACAAAATGGGGAAGGCTCAGCAAAATGCAAATATAGCTAGGATTAGGACGAAGGTCAATTCCATTGAATTGTGATACCAAGAACAAGTAGATAGTGGTTTAGCAAAATATTTTAAATATTTTATAGTGGAGCCAGCAAGAGACAAGAAAACTATTATTGCTATCATAGGCAAATTATATTTAAAAAATTCTATAATTTTTTTAATAAAAAATATGGAATATAGAAGTACCCTTAAAATGCAGGAGGACTCTGAAATGTCAGTGCAGTGTAAATAATTTTAAAAGTAAATAAGTTAAATGTTTGTGAGCACAAAAATTGAAAAAAAGGAAAATATCTGAAAGACTGACTTTTCCATTGAGTCTAGTTCATCTATGTATACATTTAAATCCGATGATCTATTCAATCAGCTAATATGAGTTGTACAGCTCACTGTAATTTTATATATATATATATATATATATATATATATATATATTGTAATATGCTCTTTTTGAGTAAATAGTATATTTTTATGTATAAAGGGTTTTTAATATGCTTTTATTTTTTATTTATGTATCTTTTTAATATTGTTCATTTGCTATGTTATACCAAAAAGCAAGCTAACCAATTTTCATCAGTAAAATATGCAGTCACAAAAGATATCGTGCAAAGCCAAGATGGCGATTGAATCCTGCAAAAAGTTTGTTGCATCGCAGCCATGTTGAGCAGATTCAAATATTTTAAAAACTCTATTTTAACTTCCCATCATAATTGAAAATACAGTAAATTTAAGAAAAAATAGAAGTCAACAAAAAGTGCTAGTGAATAATATTCAGAATCATTTAAATCATTTGCAAAAATCCAAAACTATTGTGCGACAATTGATGTTTACATGGAACATCGAGACAGGTTTTGGTTTTTGGCAGGCATTTGTTGCTTAGGCATGGAGAGGAAATGATGTTTCCTGGATGAGGAGGTCCTCATCATCTCTTGTCTAGCTCAAGGGTGGACATCTTGAAATTGAGGACACCAAAAAGTCACCCAAGAAGAATAAGGGACTGCTTGCTTGGATCACCAAACAACACATGCCTGTGAATGAGAAGAGTGAAAACTTTTTGAAAACTAGAGGACCAAGATTTTCTTTAAAAAAAAGTATTGGTTTGTGAAATAGAAGACATCAAGACTCATCAACCATCAAAGGAAGATTCTATGAAATTAGTTAGTTTGTTCAACCTAAAATTAAATACATTTGAGAAAATTGATATTAATTTAATTAAGTTTTAATAGTAAAAGTGTCTGTTTCTGATTGCCTAGAAACCTGCCCTGAGATTAAGAGTCTACAATATTATACATAATAAAAAAAAAAAATTAAAATTCTCATATCTATTTAAGATTTAATCTTTTTATTTGACTTTGTCATCTTCAAAACTATACCTTAGATATGAGAATTAAGTTAAAACTATATTAAATTCATTATATTTTTAAAAATAATTATTGATTATTACATATTATATACATATACATAAGTTACAGTCAGCTGGTACTTCGATGTCAGC
>NW_027111519.1:39036-43199 GCF_000696795.3 Halyomorpha halys
TAAAAAAAAAAAAAAAAAAAAAAAAAAAAAAAAGATATAAAGAAATAGATATTACGGTTTTCACAGAAGTGTATGTGTAGTAGGTGAAGTCTAGAGTAAATGGATGTATTAGTACAGTGGATGGGCATCTAAATCCCAGGTTCCACGGTGATTTTGATGGTGACACTAATAGTGATAAAGACCTAACTTCATATAAACTGACATTTGCCATCATACTATCAACTATTTGCGTCTGCATGAAAAACTTGCATGACAGATATCTGTCACCTGGAAATGACTCTTAAGAGTAAAATCTTTAATCTGTCCTGAAGAACAGTTTTTTTTTAAAAAATGACCTGAGGGTCTTTCAATGTACTAAAAAAATAATAAAGAAGTTTATTTGCCAATTCCAAGAAAAAAGTGACTATATCAAGGATATATGTAACTACAGATTATGCTAGCACAAATCAAAAGGCCATATTATTCTAACTAAGAGAGGTAATTAAAAAACTTTGATTGGATTATCAAGGTAAAGGTAATCAATAAACTAGCAACATGGGTAGGCTATATGTAGAATTATTAAACAGAGTTTAAAAAATATTATTCCTGAAGAAATATTAGAATCCGAAAGAGGATGATCATGCAGTGACTACATCTTTATTATGAGACTTGCTTAAGAAGGTTCTGGCAGACAACATGGAAGTTGATTTACTTTTTCAGAACTTATATATATATTGGACAATTTTAATGCTTGTTTCTGTCTCATGTCATCAGTAAAATACCAAAACAATGGTGTCAAAGCTTGAGGTGGATTGGGAACTCAGTAAGGATAATTGTTTCTTCATAATAAAAGGTCTAAAACAAGGGTGCTCACCTGGACAACCCCATATTGAATTTTCAACACTCTAAAAACAATTACATAGATCATCGTTAGCTGATCGATAACTGATAGCAGTTATTTACATTAGCAAATTAAAATATTTTCGTTTATTTATTAGTTTATTCTACTAATCTCACAAGTTTCATCCTATCTTGTATGAATAAAAATTAAAATTTAATTAAAACTTGTTAAAATTAATACCTATTTTCAAGTTAATGTATAAACACAACTAAGTCACATTGTTTTTAAAATCTAACTTCACTGTTTGCACTCCTAGTTACCCCACTTATAGTCACTCTATACTTGTTAAATTGTATTTGTTATAATTATTAATTATAGAGTATTATAATTTTAGTAATTTTAATGATTATGGAGTGACAAGTGGGTTAGCTTGTATGCAAGAAGTTTATGTTGGATTTTTAAAAAATATTTGACTTGTTGGTATTGTTTGAATAAAAGTTTAGGCAATTCTAATACAAAAAAAAAAATGAATTTGATGAAGAAGACCACCTTGACTATAAAAGTATACTGAGTAACGACTACAAATTGATCCAAATCCTTTCTGAACACGGGCAAAATAAACAATGTTTAAAATGCTAGAAAATGTAGTAGCTGATTGGTTGTCACGAGCAATAACAGTAAATGCAGTAGAGGAGGAGGCTGGGGAAACGTCCGGTGTGATGAGACAGTTTCTGCGGGAATGGAGGCCTGGAGAGGAAGAAAAGGATGGAACAGAAGAAGGAATAAGATGTAACACGTTTGAACTGCTGTAACATACTGGGTTTATTGGGTTCAGCACATCTTTATATATACACATGATCAGCTGATCTCCTCAGTCAGCTGACATCGAAGTACCAGCTGACTGTAACTTATATATATGTATATAATATGTAATAATCAATAATTATTTTTAAAAATGTAATGAATTTAATATAATTTTAACTTAATAAACATAAACATATACCAGATGGTAGCATCCTCCTATTGTCTTATCTCTAATGATAGTAACAACTTGGTTGAGGGTTTAAAACATAAAAAGAAAAAGTATAGAAAGGGCCAATAGTGATCCTTCTTAATAAAGAATGTATCATCTGTATTGCTTACACAATATAGTTCAAGATGTGAGCCAAACCATTGAAGTCAGCTTTTTTAACAAGAACGTTATAAAAACAAGGGGGTCACTTCTGTCAGCCTAATGACAGACCACCTTGACTATAAAAGTATACTGAGTAACGACTACAAATTGATCCAAATCCTTTCTGAACACGGGCAAAATAAACAATGTTTAAAATGCTTAAACATACTACATGACGACAAATAATATGGCTAAATATTTGACTGCAGACAACTTGACAGCATTCAGACAAGACTGATACAGAATATTTTACTGAAACAAAAGACTTTGCCAGAAACAGAACAAAGACTGTTAAAAAGATTTCTTCAAGTTTGTTAAAAAAAAATTTTTAAATTACTAATAGATAAATGAGGGAAAGCAGATTAATTTTATTGCTTATCATCTCTTGTTTTTATTGACTATTTAATTATTGTTGGTAATGTAACTTCATTTATATTCACCTTAATTTAGTTTCCTAAGTTATTGCGTTGTGCTTTATTAATTTTTGTTTATTTCTTCAGTACTTTCTTGTCTTTTACTTTCTATTTAAATTAAAATTTTTCATTTTCATTGGTAAGATTTTAATTTTCATTCTTGTCTTTATTAATTGATATATCTAATTATTATAAACATATTTCAAAGTGATAAAAATGTAACTTGTTAAACAAACTATACTGCTCCATTTTTCTAACTAGTCTAAGTAAAATCATAGAACGGATGGTAAATAAGAGAGTGATGTGAATAGTACAAAAGAATGGACTAATTCAAGCTTTTCAGTTTGGATTTCGCACAGGACGATCCACAATAGATCAAATAATATACCCCGGTTTCTTAGTGGTACATTGTGGGGTTAGGATAGGTTCACCATGTTAAAACTATATAGGACATTAGTTTGTGCTAAGCTGGATTATGGATCCTTTATCTATGTCTCTGCCCATCGCTGAACCAAGCTGAACTAAGCTCAATTCAGTATATCTTAATGGAATCCGGATTGCTGCTGGCACATTCAGAACCAATCACATTCTTAGCATTTATTCCAAAACAGGCATTCCTCCCCTATAATTTAGGAGACAAAAACTAGCTGTAAATTATGTTTCCAAATTATTTCAGAAAACCAATCATCTCACATAAAAATATATTTTCTGATCTAAATCCTCCTTATCTTTTTGACATAACCCAAATCCTACCCTTCCTTTGGCAAAAAAAATCACTTTGGTTACCTCAACACTTAAATGAATTCCGGTACTGAAGCCTGAAACTCTAAACCCACCTTGGACTCAGAAACAATGCTACATCTGTCCCAAATGCACAAAAATAACACCATATCTGCTGAGTATAAAGAGCGGTTGTCACGTGTTCTTGAAAATATTCTGGAAAATGTTTTGAAATATGCTGACAGGTCCAAATCAGTAAGCTCAACCTGATTGCCTGAAGTTTGAGAAACATTTACATAGAACACCCACTCATCATAAGAATGAATCCAATCTTTCCTCTTAAAACTGTCAGAACAAGGTAAATCCTTAAATTTCATATGGCCCCAAGCCATATTGGCATTGTTGGCAACAGACTCACTGACAAATCTGCCAGAGAGACATTCACCCTGGGTGAAGCACCACTGTTCTTACCGCATCAGAACTCAGTAGACCTCTTGAAATAGAAATATCAGAAAGATGGCAGACCATGTGAAGAGAAAGTTGCCCTAACCCACTTGAGAACAGGTCATACTGTTCTCACGCACTCTCACATGATAAGAAAACTGCCACCTTCAACATGCCAATATTGTCAGTCCAGTCTTACAATTAAATATATTTTTGAAGAATTTCCTCACTACCAACAATTAACAGAATAGGACTAACCCCAAATTTATCTTTAGCTGTTAGCAATCTTAGCAATTTTATTTAAATTCTTCTTCGATTTAAATTTCATTTTTATAATTGTTTTTTATTTATTCATATATAGATATTTTTTTTTTACATTGGCAATCGTGTGCATGTGAGTGTGAGTGGATGCCTGTGTGTAGCTTTGTAATTATAACATTACTATGGATGGCAAAAAAGTTTTAAGCCTTTAAACTAAAACAAACAAACTAATAATCTTGTAAAACATGTAATGCTCCTAATATTGATAGGCGTGGGGTGCATGGAACAATTAAACAATAAACTCTACTAACATTAACAATATCAATATATA
>NW_027111519.1:43519-55500 GCF_000696795.3 Halyomorpha halys
TAAAAAAAAAAAAAAAAAAAAAAAAAAAAAAAAGATATAAAGAAATAGATATTACGGTTTTCACAGAAGTGTATGTGTAGTAGGTGAAGTCTAGAGTAAATGGATGTATTAGTACAGTGGATGGGCATCTAAATCCCAGGTTCCACGGTGATTTTGATGGTGACACTAATAGTGATAAAGACCTAACTTCATATAAACTGACATTTGCCATCATACTATCAACTATTTGCGTCTGCATGAAAAACTTGCATGACAGATATCTGTCACCTGGAAATGACTCTTAAGAGTAAAATCTTTAATCTGTCCTGAAGAACAGTTTTTTTTTAAAAAATGACCTGAGGGTCTTTCAATGTACTAAAAAAATAATAAAGAAGTTTATTTGCCAATTCCAAGAAAAAAGTGACTATATCAAGGATATATGTAACTACAGATTATGCTAGCACAAATCAAAAGGCCATATTATTCTAACTAAGAGAGGTAATTAAAAAACTTTGATTGGATTATCAAGGTAAAGGTAATCAATAAACTAGCAACATGGGTAGGCTATATGTAGAATTATTAAACAGAGTTTAAAAAATATTATTCCTGAAGAAATATTAGAATCCGAAAGAGGATGATCATGCAGTGACTACATCTTTATTATGAGACTTGCTTAAGAAGGTTCTGGCAGACAACATGGAAGTTGATTTACTTTTTCAGAACTTATATATATATTGGACAATTTTAATGCTTGTTTCTGTCTCATGTCATCAGTAAAATACCAAAACAATGGTGTCAAAGCTTGAGGTGGATTGGGAACTCAGTAAGGATAATTGTTTCTTCATAATAAAAGGTCTAAAACAAGGGTGCTCACCTGGACAACCCCATATTGAATTTTCAACACTCTAAAAACAATTACATAGATCATCGTTAGCTGATCGATAACTGATAGCAGTTATTTACATTAGCAAATTAAAATATTTTCGTTTATTTATTAGTTTATTCTACTAATCTCACAAGTTTCATCCTATCTTGTATGAATAAAAATTAAAATTTAATTAAAACTTGTTAAAATTAATACCTATTTTCAAGTTAATGTATAAACACAACTAAGTCACATTGTTTTTAAAATCTAACTTCACTGTTTGCACTCCTAGTTACCCCACTTATAGTCACTCTATACTTGTTAAATTGTATTTGTTATAATTATTAATTATAGAGTATTATAATTTTAGTAATTTTAATGATTATGGAGTGACAAGTGGGTTAGCTTGTATGCAAGAAGTTTATGTTGGATTTTTAAAAAATATTTGACTTGTTGGTATTGTTTGAATAAAAGTTTAGGCAATTCTAATACAAAAAAAAAAATGAATTTGATGAAGAATTGCAAAGTATGAAACTAAGAAAAGCAGCTGGCTGTATTACACCTGAAATGAGGCCTTTTGTAGCCAAGGGAGTTAAGGCATCTTAGTACCTTAGCAACCACAAACCTGCAGCAGTGCTGGTTCAAATCCAGCCTGACTGGGTTGACTTTTATTTTGTGGTGGCTCCTCAGAATATAAACTTGACCACTCTGCTAAGAATGGATTGGTTATCTGTAGGATTACCCTTCCTCTCCCCATATATCAGAAATGACCAGATAAAGGTAAAACACCTGAAATGCTCAGACACAAAGTAGACAATGGATAAACTGTTCTTCTGTACCTTATCAAACTATCTGGACAGAAAAAAAGATACAACAAGAATAGGAAGTTTCTACAATAATCTGGATATGCAAAAATAATAAATAACAGAAAGTGTGAAAAAATTAACCATCCCTTTATTAATTGTTGTATACATGATACTTGCTTGCCAGGATTTTATAAAGGTCCAGAATAAATATTTACAATAGTTTAAAGGAGGAGGAGCATTGTTTCAGCAATAAAAGAAGCACTCAGAACCTTTACTATGAGACCAATATTCAGAAAAACTGATCGAGGAGGGACAGAGGATGAGCTATTTTTCTGTAAATTAAAAAAAATTGAAATCAAACACCGGTTAGCTATAAGCTACTAGCTTACTCTTATGACCTTTTAATTATTACAATCACGAAAAACTAAAGGCAGGGAACTTCATTATAATTTATCAATCCTAAAAGAGGAGCTAGGAAAGATAAATATGGATATAAATATAATATTATGATCATTTTATATTACGAAAAACAATTAAACATGTGGTAAATTTGAAGTCTTACTTGAAGGGTACTTACCAACACTATGTCTTCACTATTAATAAAACATATTTTTAAAAATAAAGAGTAGGAGAAAATTTAAATTAGAAAGTTTAACATTTGGGGAATTATGATAAATAGCTCACCTAAGATAATGTATCTGCAGGTAAAGAAAAGTATCCAGACTGCAAACAGGACCTCAGGCTACAGCAGCACTTTAGAAGAAGAGCCAAATGAGTAAAACCAAAATGAATTCACTCAATTCTATTATATGCATCAGAGATCAGGGCAACCACTAAATCCATAGAGAGCAAGACCTTGGCATTTTCAAAAGGAAAATTCTGCCTCAAGTATTAGAAGGTCTGCTAGTTAGAACAAAATAGCGCCTTAGACAAACCAATCAGGAGTTGTAAAATTTGCATAATAAATTTGAGTGTTTTTAATAGTGGTTTTATAATAGTATATTTATAATAATAGTATATGGTCTGCAATATATTCAACATTATGACTTCACTTAAGAAGAAGTTTCTTGGGGGAGGAGAGTCCTGTCATTGGTGAGAACAATAATGGGTAAAATTTATTTTTTATTGAATGTTTTTGTTTTGGCTTTAATACCTTCTTGAGGACTTAATATCGCCTTCATTAGGGCAAGGAAGCAACTTCTACACCAAGTACCCCTTATGAAGGTCTATAAGTTAGGCCAAATATTAACATTCGATATAAAATAATTCTTAATAATGCTTTCTTCACTGATCACACCCCCTGATCAACTCCTTAAATTAAATCTACGGTCTAAGAATTAATATTAAATCTATATTATGATAACACTTTTTTATGTTATTGTATTTTATTTTAAAACAGTAATGTAAGCGTGAGAACAATGTTAAAGCTTTCTAAATTACATTGTAAAATCGAATAATACTTCCAAAAATTCATTGGATGTAATGTTTGTGTCTTAATCACTTCAAGCAATTTAAATTAAAAAGATAAAGTAAACTTTTCCAATTTTACAATAATTCAACAATTAGTTAGTTAACTAAACCATTATTTACTTAAAAATAATATTTTCTAGTAAATATGCACGAGATTCAGTCAATATAAACATAGAAAACGTAAATTATAATTCGCTGGCCCCGCGATCCATAAGACCTCATAACTTTATTAATTGCGAAATAAAAATAAGTCAAAATAAAGGTTATTAATCACTCATCAAACAAAAATTATTATCCTATTTTTGTTCCTATTAAAAAATTAAACTTACAGATGTCGATGGATATTGGTGATCACCAGACATATTGCTAGATTATTCCCAATTGGTTCAAATTCCGTAGTCTGTTTTATCCAAATCGGTGGTATTGCTAAAAAGCCATATACATCAATTAGAATACTTATCTACCATTATAACCATATAAGACTTGTATAAATGTGAAGTTTTTCTCATCAAAATGAAATAACGTTAAGAAAAAATATTTTAACTATATAAAACTCTATGTTTATTAAATATAATGATACTAAGTATATTAAAATGTGTTATTAAAAAATGCTTTAAGGTAGCACTAACAAATGTTTTCTCTATTAATAAATACACTACGTTTTCTTCAATTTTAAGACTTGGAAGGTAACTTAGAAGTTGTCTCTCTTTTCAAAGCAGTATTGGCCTTGCTATAAAAAAAAAAATATATATATGTATATATATACAAATTAAATTTTGTGTATACGTTCCGTTTTCATAAAAGTTACAAATTAATTAAAAATTATTAATTACTTCAATAAACATTATCAACAAACAATCCAACTAAAGAGTCTATATAACAACAATGGCGTCTGTAAAGAGACCTGGCATTGGCGCCAACCACTTGTTTGATATGGCGTCTCAAAAATTTCATTTATATAAAAAAAAAAATTAAATTGATGGTTTTTAATAAAATTGTATAAATATGGTTATTAAAAAATATTTAAAAATAAAACGTGTTTTCATCATTACCAGTTTCATTTATTGACAGATAGATAATCCGTATTAGTTTGTATTTTTATTATTAGATGGTAAGCCTTGAGTGGCAGTGGATTGGTTAATTTCATAATCGTTTCACATTCTTTTTTTTTTTAGGACATCATTATTATTTTGGAGAGAATTTCTTTGAATATAAATATAAGGTACCTTGCTTCTTCCAATTGTTCTAATTCATAATTAAAAACTTCAGAAAATACTGCTAATCAATGAAAGCAATAATTTTTAGGTACATGGCCAAAATCATCATCAAATGTGAGAACTAAATTTGGTTGCTAGACATCGTTAATTCTTTTGGAAAAGTACGGAATATAAAACTATTAAAAAAGGGAATTCAACTAAAAACTAATGATTCAAAGTTTTGGATAATGGGGTTATTTGTTCTTACAAATAAGATTGTTATAACTTATAGAATGAATTATTCAAACATTATAATTTTTACATAGCAAAACAATTATAACTTCTAGAAAAGGTTTAAAATGGAAAATTCATCATTACTAAAAGATAATTAACCTTGGAACCGGATAAAAATAGTAAAACTATTTACCATTAAATATCAGAATCGAACTTAACTCTATACCATCTCAAATAAAATATGAAGGGAACCGGTAGCTATTGGCCACTTAATAATGGATTTTTTATTTATTTAATATATGAATAATTTTTATAAAATGTAAGTAACTTTATTTTTGAATAAAACATCTACATATTACTTTGGGATAAACATATAACAAGCTTTTGGAATAAAATTTAATTATTAAGAAGAAGAGGGGGTTATATATAACTCTTACTATTTTTCTTTTTGCCAGGAACTAGTAAAAACTTAGGTCAATTTTAATTTACTACAATTTTTAGATTAGCTACTTTACTTCTATTGTGGGTCATGTTTTTTTCTTTTTTAAATCTTGCTCTGTGAATTAGTTATTTTTTGTAGATAAGATTCTAAAACTACAAAACTAATTAATATACAACTACAACCAGTTATATGTTATAATATTTGCTTCTCAGGCAGATGTTCCTACAATAGTATGTTTTAATTCATGCTTCTCAGAAAGAGGTTCCTAAGAACTAAATATTTTTTTTATTTTTACTTCTTAGATATTACCTGTCAACATAATTTATATGAAAATCTTCATATTTCCTCTTGAAAAAAAAATGTATGTAAGTAAATTATAAGTGTATAATGTAAGTGATTTGTACCAAAACCAGAAAGAAAACTGCTAATTCCTTTTTAA
Source organism: Halyomorpha halys (assembly GCF_000696795.3). NCBI lineage: Eukaryota > Metazoa > Arthropoda > Insecta > Hemiptera > Pentatomidae > Halyomorpha > Halyomorpha halys. Next base: position 48,951 of record NW_027111519.1, read on the forward strand.
GATTGGTTTATCTAACTAAATGTATTTGCAATATTAAGAGGAATGTGACCCTCAACTGATGGCTTTTGCCCTATTTTTGATGGTTCTATAAATAAAGCTTTTTGCAGGATTAATTATTATTAATTATATAGTCACATGTACCTTTTTTTGGTTCTTATATTTATTATTATTATATTATTATTATTAATGGTGGTAAACTTAACCTCACAATGTCCTATTTGAATCTTTATCAGACACCTCTCTACTTATCTTAAGACCCCATAGGAATCTCATAATTTTAATAAAGCACATTTAGTCCTTAGAGTTCGATTTAGTAATATCTTCTGGTTTAATTGCTTCATTCATTACCTGTTTTAATTGCTGCAGTCTGTAGTAGGTGAGGTCTTCACATTCATGGCTGAAGGATTTGATTTATTCCCTGGTTAAACTAATAAATACACTGTTGTATGGTTCAGACACAATTAGTACTGTTACTGAGTCCTTTTTTGCAAGTACATCTGTTATCTCATTTCCTTCAATTCCTTTGTGTCCTAAAGTATACATTAAGGTAAGTCTATTGCCTTTACCTAATTGATTTAGAAATCAAGGAAATTCCAGATTAGTGATGATGTTATGTTAGACTATAAGGATTTTAATGCTGCCTAACTGTTTCATATTATATATATATTTATTATTTTAGTTTAGAGCTCTTACTTAGGCTTTTTTAAGCAGCTATTCCAATCACATGTATTTCAGTTAGGAAGATAATTGGGTAAGATCCTACAGCAAGGGACTGCTTTTGGGTTCATATATTCATATCTCTGCTTTTCTTTCCTTAATAGAGTCATTTAGGCATCATTCTCAAATTAGGGTTCTTCATTCCATATTTTCTTAACTGGAAAATTTACTTTGAAGATTTTTTCTTTGTTAAGTTATAAGGTAGTGAGCTGATCCACTCTTTCGGCCTTGTTTTTTTTTTATTCACTGTGGACTTTAAAACGTATTTTGCATACTCTCTTCTCTTAACTTCATCAAGGGTTTTTAAGTTACATTGGTAGTTTCCTGCTATATAATTTCTAGTCTGACTGTACTTGCTTAAACCTCTTCTTGTATCAAAATGTGCAATAAAGATTTGTTCAGTATTACCTCTGTTGCTATGGGACATGCCCTGAATGTTTCTATTAAATGTAAGTAAGACATCCTCTGAAGTTTAAGCATCCTAATTTTTATAGTTTTTCATTGATTTACTAGCTTTTTAATGCTACTGGTTATGGTAGGTCAAATGACCATTGCATAGAAACATTACAGGATTTTTTATTAAACTCCTCATTTTATTTATTTATTTTTTAAAAATAAAGTTATACAATAAGGTCCATACTGAAGCATTATCATTTCCAATGTTTATTTTGGAGTTCCAACTGAGTTTTTTATCTAGGATTACCCATAAATATTAAACCTCATTGGTAATAATATGTTTTTCTTGTAGTACAAAGGGCTATAAATCAAGATTCCTTTTCCTGCAAAAGGATACTGTAGTTGTTGCACTTGGATTGATACTTAGTTCCTGTTCTTTATACAGTGCACAATTTATTACTTTCTTGGGACACTTGACGTCCCTCAATACAGAGCTAAGCGACTGCCTCACCACTACAGCGGCACCGGTATGAATCAGGCCTTGAGGGTCAACCTATCTATAAAACCTAACCCCCACCTAAATTAGTGAAGACTTCAATAACGTAATAATTTATTGATAAGATGTCGTGAATCTTGGGGTTTCTTTTATAAATCAAACTATTGACGTGAACACTTTTATTGTCTAATATACATTTTATATAATGTATCAATAGTACAATATAGAACTCAATTATAAATATGATTTTTACACAAATACAGACTCACAAAGCTCACAGTAATCTTACTACTAACTACAACAAAGAACTGAAGCTAAAAAAGGAACTAAAGGTAACAAAGATGTTTGCATTACATACCGATAGTCATCTATATTGTATCACTCTCCTTAATGCAAACAATATTTGCCCTCCTTAAACCTAATAGTTCTAGAAACTTGTGCTTGGAGCCTGGAAGTGTTTTTGTCATGATATTAGTGGCCATGTTGGCAAGTACTCAAGCAGAATGGATCCTTCCTCTACTGCTTCTCTCACAGAATGGTAACAATATATTTTGTGCTTTTGTTCAGAATATGATTTTCTGATAGTCTCTGAGCTGGTTATCATTACATATAACAATAGGATCATTCTTCTTAATTTATACTCAAAGTAAAGCCTTTAAGTACTTAGCTTCTTTTGCTCCATCACTTAATGCGAGATATTCTGCCTTAGTACTAGATATGGCAACTGTTTTTTGTTTCTTACTCTCCCATGCTATAGTTCTTCCACCGAGCTTGAAAACAAATCCACTGCAAGATCTTCGGTCTTCTTTATTGTTTCCACAGTCTGCATCTACATATCCAGTTAAGTTGGTGTTACCTTTTTGAAAAACAAAGACATAAATCTTTTGTACCTTTTAAGTAACGTAACACACGCTTCGAGGCTTACCAGTGTTCTTCGGTATGTCCATTATTGTACTGGCTAAGTACACTTATTATATGACCAATATCTAGCCTGCATGGCTGTTGTAAACTTTGATATGGAAATAAGTAATAAGCACTGACTTAGAAGCATTTCTTATTTTATAACTATTGACATAATTATGAAAAATCTTTAAATTTTCTAACATTAACAATCACATGACACTTAACTCACTGACTCCATCGCATCATGGAAAACTTTCTCCACTGTTACTATCGATAATCGATACAAATTACTACAATCTCTCTCAAATAAGCTGGTGGTCGCCGTAACCCTTGTCTTGATCGAGCTGCTCCTGGTTGGGCTTATGCTGGTGGGGCTGGTCCTGGTTGGGCTAGTCCTCCTGGTTCGGCTACCACCTCAGTTTGTAGATCTTCTGGCATGGCTGGTATAAACCTCCCTGAAGGTGATAGTTGCTGTTGTGTACTGGGAAGGGAAGTGTTGCCAGCAGGTTGGTCACTCCTTTGTCGGTTATTTGAAGAACTCTCTTCAAAGGAAACATTCCGAGAAACTTCTGTGTGACAAATTGGTCTATATGACGTTTTAGCGCATATCCATCATCTAGCTGGACTCTGTAGTGGACTCCCATATCGATGATGATGCTTGGCTTCCATATGATGGCTGGTGAAAATAGAAGCATTATCAGAGACCTTAGTTTCAGCAAGACCATGTACACTAAATATATCTTGAAGGTATTCAACTGTGGATGCAGAAGTTGGTGGTGATTTAGAAATTCTAACTTCTGGCCATTTTGATTTAGCGTCAATTAGAATAAATAGATTAGATAATGTCCATCCTTGAGTCCGGCATAAACAATGTGGACACGTTTAAAATTTGAAATCGGTTCCTCCCATGGGTGTAGGAGGGCACTAGGTGGTGCACAGGTAGTTGATGCACATGCTTTGCCGCTTTTCACAAATGCCTCTATGGCACGATCAATATCTTCTGGCTTGACTTTTCATCTTGAATGTCTCAATTTGGGTAGAATGTAGTTCAGCTAAAACAGCAGGTTGTACGGCTGGTGGTATGTAGACCCGATGGCCTTTAAAAACTACTCCATCTTGTAGAGAAGAGTTTTCATCTTGAACTTCGTCATTCTGTAACTGTTGAAGAAGTTTTGAAAATTGTCAATCTTTGCGGGTTTTTACTACGATTGACTTAGCTGATATCAAGTCCGTTGATATTTGATTAATACTTTGATTTGTTGCATTATATCATCAACGTCTAATGCTGGCAACTTAGCAGGGATTGGTGCCCGTGAAAATTAGTCAACATGAACATTTTCGACAGCTTTCTTATGTTTTATGACATAATCAAATCCGCTAAGGATTATTGCATAACGAAGTAGACGTGAAGCAGATAAGACAGGTTGTTTGGTATCATGATGAAAAATTCTGCTTAAGGGAACGTTGTCAGTCACCACAGTAAATTTTCGTCCAAAAAGGTAAAGATGGAACTTGTTCGCTGGATATGTGATAGCTTGTACTTCGCGGTCCAGTTGGCTGTAATTTCTTTTTGCTTCTGTAAGCGACCTGGAGGCAAAGGCTATGGGCCTCTCTTGGTCATTGACAAAATGTGACAGGACAGCGCATATTCCTTCCGGACTGGCATCATAGGCAAGTATTCATATGCATTATGCATACAGTGCCCAATAGTACCATGGTATCCGGGGATGACGATGGCGTGGATCCGAAACCAATGAAGGTCTCCGTAGGTGTTGGCTTATTGGACATTGCATCGACTTCAGAGGATGTGTTGTATCCTTCCTAGTGGTGGATCAGCGTGTGGTGCTTCCTACAGCAGGTCCGACATCGAAATTGTGAGCGACATGTGGCCACCTCATGGCCCTTGCGAAGGCAACTCCAACATACTTTTCGGGTTCGGACGTGTTCCAGCCTCTTGGTGAGTGGGAACTCAATAAAAGCCTCGCACTTGGAGAGCAAGTGATCTCCCTTACAAAGAGGACATCTAAGTTCTCCAGCTTCTTAGCCCTTCTCAGTTTTGTTCCGAGGTTTTCGAACTGCAGCCGGAGTATCTTTAGGATTCCTGGATGGAGGTGTGGAAGAAGTTGCGTGCAAGGAGACGAACCCCTGCTTCTGATTCGTTTCGTTGGAGCGCCCTGGTGTTTTAGAGTTGTCTGCGTCTTGTGACATGCGAATTGCATTTTTCCTCTGTCGAACAAAGGCTATAACACTGTCCACCGTGAGAAACTCTTGGCTGGATCCCAGAGACAGTTCGAATTGGCTTCTGGTCTCTGGGTCCAATGCCCTTAACGCAAGTGTGGTAAGAAGGAAGTCCGTAGTGTCCTTGAGTCGTAATGCCCGCAAAGCATCAACGCTGTCAGCGACACCTGTCAGAAATTGTTCATACCTTTGCAGGTCACTTCTTGTCCCCTTGCAGTTGAAGTCTATTATACGGTGAATTAGCATGTTCGCTAAAACCCGCGGATTTTGGTATGTTTCTACCACTTGTTACCAGGCTAATTCGTACGAATTTGCTTCGACTGGAAATCTGGAGATTACCGCAGCAGATTCACCCTTCAAGGCGCCGATAAGATAGTGGAACTTCTTACGATGTTGTATAAGGTCGGCTCATCGTGTATCAACGATGTGAACGTGTCATGGAAGTGCGACCATTTAAGGAGATCACCTAGGTATTTGTGGTTTCTGTGTGTAGGTTGCATTTTGATTAAATGTGGAGCAAGCAGGAAGTAGTGTGTTGCGGAGATTTTCTTGCTTCGCGCTTCTGTTGAATTAATAACAATGCACCATTCGCCTTTACTAATTCCTCCTTTAATGAGTTGTAGAGCTCGAGCCAAGAGTCGTCAGGAAATGAATCCTTTTCTCCAATAGCAACTGTGAGGTCTTCACGCTCATTCCAGGCGTCCCTGAACTCAGTCCAGAGCTGCTTAGCTTCTACCAGCCTCGCCTCGAACATGGCTGCGTCAACGTCGCTAAGGGTTCCTATATCGATCTGGAAACACCCATAAAATTCCGTTTCGCACCCCGTATCCGCCTTTCTAAGACAGCGGTGCGCGAGGTAATGCTCTGTTCTGAAGTTCCAGATTTCACCATACTTTTCAGTGACAAATGTGAAGAGTCCTCCGAACAGAGGGCGAGAGAGAGAGTTAAATTGAAAGAACGTTGATAGCTAACTAACCCGGAGAAGAACAATTATACACATTATATACCATGGGGTAGAACCGAATAGCGAAATAACTGAACCGAAATATTGATGAAATGTCATCGAACGAAGGTCTTCAAGTTATCGCATCTAGAAGACCAAGAAGGTTCTACCTCTTTGGAATAGCGTAGTGCGCTAAGAGCCTACCAGTTATAATACAATTGAATTGAAGTCTGACCAGTTATCTCATAATGTAATGAATGGAAAACCTTTTATGAATGAATATTGTGCTCCAACTAAGAGATAAAACAACAAAACATGTATGGTTAAAGTGAATTTAATGTAATAGGTTAACAGTTGTTTATTTTATGTTAACTTGTATAAATTAAAGACTTTACTTTTATTAACAGTATGTTAATTAATGTATAAATGAATACTGTGGAAATAATGAATAAAATTGTGAGAAATAAAGTGAGTGTTTTATTAAGGTTAACCTTATTAGGTTAGGCTATGTAGAATGTTTAGTCAGCAAAATTAATTGAATTCATTTGCAATTGAATTAATTAACCTATGGCTAAATTGATTAAAACTTGATTTATTAATGAAGTGAAATTTGGCAATAGATTTGATATGTTTAATGAATTCTTTTAGGTTTGTTAGCTGATAGCTATCTCTGTGCATAAGCATGTTACACTTGAAAACTTACATAAATGAAACAGAAGCAGAACATATAGGTAACACATTTAAGAATTTTGCCCACTAAATTGCTGAATTTAAGATTCATTAAGAGTATTAATTGTTAACAACGTGGCAATAAAGAAATGAAAGTTTAATGAATCTTTTTTTTTTTTTTTTTTGAA
>NW_027111519.1:57875-61389 GCF_000696795.3 Halyomorpha halys
AATTGTAATTACACATACACTGAGTAATCAAACATCATCACCATTGCTGAATTGGTCTTTTCCCAGGTAAGAACAATAAATTAGGTTTCTAGAATACTATACAATAACTTTATCTACTTTCACTAAGCTGTGATTTGAAAATTGTTGAAAAATGAGTTACAATTTTGGATTATTAGGTCTCGCATGGACCTTACATGTTAACACTAATTTCGAAACTTAAACCTAATTAGAATTTTATGAATATCCGGCATGATGGGACCATTAAGTATGAAGTATACCTTCAACTTAATTGCCAGACATACTTCACTTTTGGTTGGCTGGCTGGGTTTGAGTGGACTGTATAATTGAAAAATGATACATGATTGAATGAAAAATAAAATTCTATTGTTTAAGTTACAAGTGGTGTAGTGGGTGGCCGAAAGAAAACATTTATGTTTAGATGGTTAGTAAATTTTGAATGGCTGGGCTATGGAATTGTAGATAATGAGGTGGTTGATGATGATTATTATGTGCTGGTGGATGTTAATTATTGCCAGGCGGACTTACTTCATGGTTCCATTTCCCTCTGCATTTCAATGCCTCTCTCCCCTCTGCTGCTGGGAACTACTCCAGTAAATCTACTCACTCATGGTAGATACTATTGATGAGTGGACAAAAAGAAAAGATGGACTGCTTCTGGCAGAATACAAGATGGGTATCTCTCATTAGTCACAGAGAGCGCTGGAGGAGGTGAGTTTTGACTGTTGGCCACATGGGCGCTAGTATATCCTGTAGGCTATTATATGTCATAATGTATTATGGTGGTCCCTCCAATTCAACCTTTCGGTTGCCGTAGGTTACCCGGAACATACCGCCCACCTAAATCGCTACGGGTGATTTACTTTTTATGATATGTTGCAGGCCGTAGCAGGTAGGCTGAAATTTACAGAGAGAGAAGAACAATACAAAATAAGGTAATGCTTATGCTCAGAGTTTGAATGTAAACGAAAATGAACTTTACATCCTAAACAATCATTGAAATGCCATAATGTATTATGGTGGCTCCTCCAATTCAACCTTTCGGTTGCCGTAGATTACCCGGAACAATTGCCATGACTTTTTGAGAGCATTTCTTCACTTTATTATGTTCGATGAAATAACTAAGAAATGATATAGTAGAATTTAAAAAATTACATTTTTCACGGTTAAGGTGGATGTCATACTGGCGGAGACGATTGAGACAGTTTAAAAAGCATTCGTCCTGGTTTGATCCGTAGACAATAGCATCATCAAAACAAGTAGTTACTCCGTTTAGTCCAGACAGTATTTGGTTAAGAATTCTATGAAATTCCGAAGGAGCAGATTTTATTCCAAAGCTTAGACGATTCATGGCCAAAATACCTCGGTGCGTTGACATTGTTTGAATCGCTTGACTGTTCTTGTCAACTTGTACATGTAGGTAGGCCTTGTACAAGTCAAATGTGCAAAAGACACTGGCGTTTCTCAAATTGTTAATATCTTCCTCTATCCGGGGGGTAGGACAGTGGGCATCATGTAGTTGTTTATTGACGGCAACTTTGTAATCAACAGCAAGTCGTACTTTGTTATTGGGTTTTGGAATAGAGATCAAGGAGAACCTCCATCTGAGTACTTTACTGGATAAATTAAGTCATTGGCAATTAAATCATCCAATTCTTTTTCTCTATTTCTCGCAATGCAAATGTCCCTGGTTTTTATAAAGATTGGCTTGGCATTTTTCTTTAGCTTTAAAGAACAAGAGAAATTTAGGATACTTCCGGCCTTTTTGCTCGAAAATATCTGCATACTCCTCTATGATCGACTGAGAAGTCGTTTTGACAGAACTGGTTGACATGACAGCAGGAGGAATTTCCTTTTGATCTATCGCGGTGTTTCAAATCAATATTTAGATTCCTAATCCATACTCTTCCAAGTATTGGGCTTAATTGGTCTGGTACAACAAACAATAATTCATTTGAAGCATAGTCCTCATATTCGACTGGAACAATAATGTAACCAAGGGGAGTATTCAAGCACTCCCTGTGTGTATGAACGGAAATATCCGTTTGTTTTACCTCCCCCTTGAAATTTAATCTCTCAAAATCCTTATAAGGTAATAAAATAAATGCCGTCCCTGAGTCGACTTCGAATTTCTGTTTATTCAGCAAAACAGTTGTGTGAAACTTATCTGTTTCATTGTAAAAATTTCAGTTCAACTAGAAGAAAATATATCATAGATTTTATTTACTCCCACAAGGTCATCTAAAAAATTTGATTCAGCTCCATGATCAGTATCTATTTCGACTGCTTTGACATGGGAAATATTATTTTTCTTAGTTAAGTAGGACAAACAAACTTTTTGGACATGTCTTGCTTTAGAACAAAAATTAAAATGTAATCTGACAAGAGGAACTTGACATTTATTTGCTCTGTGATTAGTTCTGGTGAATCATTACGAAGGCAATTGTTTTCAATCCCTAGAGCTTCAAAATCAAGTCCATAATTTTGACGTGGTTGTGATGGAGATCTATTTTTGAATGTTGCCTGACCAACATTTAAGCGTCTATTTAATGAACGGTGACATGTATTTTATATATGACCGACTATTTTCTAAATTCGATTTAACTGCCTTTTGGCCAAGAGGAAAATCTACTGGCGTCCATGCATTGTTTTCCTTAAGTGAGAGATAGTCTTCTTTCATTGTTTCTTTCCAAAGTTCCAGATCATCACAAGCCATTGCTTCTTCAACACTATTTGGTTCTTTACTTACACTACATACATTATATACAACGTAGTCAGAAAACTCTTTGTGGTTTTCTTACTCTTGTTGAATAGCGAGAATTTTACTTTGTATTGATGAAATGTGATGTAAAAATTCATTTTTTGTTGTATACAAACAAGTTGCTCTGTGGCAACTGTGATTATATCGATTGCAACGGTTTGTAACTGTAAGTTGGTAGTTGTCAAGGCTTTTTTGTAAACTTGGGTTGTTTGTTCTCACTGCAGTAAGAACGTTTTATGTTATTTAAACGTAACTAATGAAACAGTAAGAACAGTAAAAACATTTTATTTGTGTCCACCACCCCCGCGTTCAACAATATTTACATATCAATCCACGTGTCAATATTTTCCTTTCTTAACCTTTTATATTTATAAAATCTCTTTCAGTTGAAGCTACACATTCGCAAATACTGTTAAAGTGAGATATAAAAAATCATTTTTTATAGTTGTCCTATTCGATTGAAAATCAGCACAATCGAAGTTATTGAGGCAAGGGAGTGATCTGCCGAGTTTCATGAAGTACATAGCATAATAAATCAGTGAAGACTAAAATGACTTTATTCTAACATATTTACAAGAACTACATGTTACTGTTACTCAGTCTCTATATTCTAACTTCTCTTCTTAGCTATCTAGTCTAGGAAATATATATGAACACTTAAGAAGAGGGGGTAGGAGAAATAGTGAAATAGGAGAAGGGGTTTTGACCAATCGGATAATTTTAGGAGACTAGGTG
>NW_027111519.1:62319-65907 GCF_000696795.3 Halyomorpha halys
TATTTATTCATGTTTTTATCATTTTTGTGTGTCCTGTAATGTTTGTATATATATTTTAACTTACTGACTCTCAATCTTAATATTTGTTTATACTATCATATTTGTTTATTTATTGTTATTTATTTATAATCATAATCATATGAACTATAATTCTTTATTTGTATGCATATATTTTATTTATTTAATCTTTTACCAATTTTAAAGTTATATGTAGCATATTTATATATATTTTTTAACTAATTGTTATTTTAGCATTTTACTTAGTACCTTTATATTTATAAACCAGGTATATACCTTTTTATATTAATTCTTAATGAATCCTCCATGCAGGTGAAAAGGTTTCGGTATCTGTTGGTAAATTATAGATGAATATAGGAAATATGAGTTGAGACCAACAGAGGCCCGAGAGAATAGAACTGGGACAAACTGTATGGGTTCCAAGAGCGGGAGGCACTGTTCAGGAGGCAGTGGTGGTCTCCGTGATGACAATGGATGCCACTGGAGATGGCGAAAAAAAGTGTGTTAAGGTCGAGTGGCAGGATGAGAAAGGGGTAATATTGGGCAAGAAGGGTTCAATCAGTGATAATGTGATCTTCCCAAGATTGCCTACAGTACCGCAGACAAATGAGAAGACGGAAAAATAACAAGACAAACAAGATCCTCCTCCACAGTCAATTGATAAAGTCTGTCCAATCTGTGGGCTGAATTTTAAGGGTGATGGAGGTCTTGGAACCCACATAGTGGAAAAGCATCCCAGGGAGGCAAACAGAAAGAAACTAAGGATCTTATTACGCATTGCAAAATATGATGAGGTCGGAGAGGGAGAGATAGACCATATCAAAGTAGAAATGAGTAAATGGTCGGCTGTCTTTCACGATATTATGAAAGTTCAAAATTTCAACAAGGCAGTGGGCGATTTCTTGAGTTTCCTTAAAAATATTAACGCCAAACTGCCGGGCCCGCAGCACCCTGCCATAGAATTCTATAAAATGAGGGGAAAAAAAAAACCGAAATGGCCGATAAGGGTGCGGGGAAGGTGTCGAATCCGCAGAGAGCTAAGAAGGCAGACAGATACCGTCGGCAGGAACAATACCACTATGAGCAAGTAAAAAAGTGGTACAGAACATTATGAATGCCGACGCTCCCAAGCAATGCCAATTAAAGATAGCCGACATTGAGAAGCAATATAGAAGGCTCTTTGAAAAAGATAATCTCCACAAACGTGCGGATTATGAGAAAGGCGCCCCGATGCCAAATTTGATGTCCTTAGATAGTCGGATGGTGAAGAGGGCTATCAAGTCGACATCGTTGGACTCATCACCGGACCGGGGCCGAATGGTGTGTTGGTCCACACAATAAAATACTTCGAAGTAACACACATCATCAAGTATATTGCGAAGTTCATGCAGAAGGTGTGATATGTACCAGAGCCTCTACGCCAAGGGCGCAGAATATTGGTCTACAAGGGAAAGGGGGACCAAAAAAGTATTTCCTCCTGGAGGCCAATAACAATATATTCGATTGTGCGCCGAATCATCGAAAAGGTTCTGGATATTGAATTCAGGTCACCTTTAGCAAAAGTCAAAGGGGCTTCATCAAAGGTCTGCCGGGAGCACTTGTAAGCGCCGGAATCATCGACGCGATCAAAACAGATGCCAAAAATAGGAAAAAAGATTGTGCGGTGGTTTTTCTGGACGTGATTGGTGCTTTTGACAACATTGGTCATGGACACATAGTGAGCTCGCTGGAGGCAAAAGGTGTGTCATCCGACCTTACAAATGTGACCTAACCACAAATAAGATAAAGATCAATATAGGAACACACACGACTAGCCAGGGGGGGGTGCCTCAGGCGGGCCCTTGTCGCCTTCGCTGTTCAACCTAGCAATCGATCATTAGTACCGTGAGCTCTGTGCCACCTCCGTGAGGAGTTTGCCAAAACGTTTGGGTATGACCTGAAACGTGACCAAGAAAGTGTGGTCCTCACAGGGTTCGCGGACGATCAGGCTGTAACGGCGGTCGACAGGGGTTCTGCGGAAAAGAATAATAAATAGTGTCCAGAGGCAGCTTGCGGAGATTGGTTTGGCAATTAATGCAAAGAAAAGTGTGGGTATCATATTGGACAAAGGAGACCTGCGGTCAACAACACCATCAAATATCTTGGATTTACATTATCGGGAGAGCTAGTATTTGGAGAAGAGTTGGTGACAAAGCTAAATAATAACCTGGATAAATTGGTGAGCTCATGCCTCTTCAAACCGGAACAAAAGATCTACGTTGTCAACCAGTACTTGTTCCCGGGCTTTGTTTATCCTCTACAGACTGCTCCCCTTACAAAGATTCGTCCTGCGATATCGGAGGTCATTGATACCAATATCCGCAGGAGTATCAAGGCCATCATAGGTCTCCCCGCTAACACCTCGTCGGCGATGCTGTACGCACCCAAGAGGTATCGAGGACTGGGTCTGATCAGCTGTTAATGGGAAGCTCCACTACAGCATTGGTCCGTTGCCCAGCGACTGTCGAATGTTCCGGATGACCTATACCAATCTATATTCAGTTACGAAGCCGAAATCAAGGCATGTGCTGATAGACTTGGGGTGGATAGGGGCAACCAAAGTGTGAGAGCTCTACGATAGTCGTTGCGTGAGAATGCTTTCGAAGAATGGCCCAGTTGCAGATGGCAGGGTATCGGTGTTTACCATTTCAAAGAGACCCCGAAAGCAAATAGATATGTATCTGACAAGAAGCTACTCTCGGGGTCAGAATGGGCGAACGCCCTGAAACTTAGTATCAACTACGCACCCTTGCGTGGAGTCCCAGGAGTCAGTGGACAGCAAAGAGAATTTGGGTACCTCTTTCGCAAATGCGGCAGAGAGTCTGAAACACCAGCTCATGTGCTGGGAAAATGCCCCCAACAACTCCCCCCTTATAACACGCCGGCACCACAGGGTCAAAAAAAAATTGATGAAGTTCCTTGAAAGAAAAGACCACTTGCTTCGAGGAGGTCTATTGTGTTGACACCGTCGGATCCGTAATATATGCCGATATTGTCGCATATACAAAAATCGGAGACACGGCTCTGGTCTTGGATCCGACGGTAAGATTTGAAAGTAATGACCTCGAACAGGAAGGTGGAGTAGAAAGGCAAAAAAAGTAAATATATGAAAAATGCGTCCCTTTCCTTAAGGGAAAATTCCGTGAGACCTTCGGAGAGAGAGAGTTCGCCGTGAGAGGCCTCTGGTTTGGATCTCGCGTTAGCATCGAGGATATTGCGATCTTAGCAGAAAATATTATTTTGGACTCCCTGGGGATCATACACCATCGCCTGCATGTGAATTAGCTCGGAGATTATTCATTGTTTTATTTATTAATTATAATATGCGGACCTGTCGATTTGTGTGTTTTAACTTATTTATTCAGTAAATTATTTTATTTTATTAGTATTATTATTTTTATTTATTTATATATAAGATAAGTATCGGCGAAAGCCAAATGTCAAAAAAGAGAAGAAGGAATAAGATGTAACACGTGTGAACTGCTGTAACATACTATCTTTATTGGGTTCGGTACATCTCTTTATATACAT
>NW_027111519.1:70847-78317 GCF_000696795.3 Halyomorpha halys
GATACCGCCTTTCTCAGGTCCTGGGCAGTTGCCGTACGGACCTTGATCCATTCTAGCGTCGTGGCATGAAATTGCGCTAAATAGACTTCTGGTAATGGTTGAATCACCGGCGGAGGTGGGTTGGCAGCTGCTAAAACTTGGATGACTGCAGCTTGAGGTTGGTTGTTTTGGTTCATATTCTTTAGGTTCAGGACTGCTTTTCTCACTAATCCGTTACTGGTCATAATTCAAAGAGAACAATAAAAAAAAATTTTTCTTTTAGACTGAAAATTAATCCGGTATCTAAAGTTCCCGGGTTTCGGCACCAGTTAAGTATCTGCGAAAGCCAAATGTCAAAAAAGAGAAGAAGAAATAAGATGGAACACGTATGAACTGCTGTAACATACTAACTTTATTGGGTTCGGTACATCTCTTTATATACATGCGATCAGCTGATCTCCTCAGTCAGCTGACATCGAAGTAACAGCTGACTAAAGCTGTATTTTATATATATTTTAAACTTATTTATCCTTTCAAATGTTTCTTGTAACCGGCTTTTATTATATTTTCCTTTGAATCTATTCGATTTATAGTTAGTCTTGTTCTCGTAAAGTGTATTTATTTGTTTGTTTTTTGGTAAACTGATCTACTGCTGTGACTATTATTGATAGTCTGATCTCACATTGCCGTCTAATAGTGAATTTGTTTAGCGGGTCACTAAAGAGGATCTAGAAGGGTAAATTCAGGAGAGCGAATTGGTTGATCGGGTGAATTAAAAATTGTAAAATGGTGAAATTGAAGGAACAGAAAAGGGAAAGAAAAAAAGGAATGAATTGAAATATTTGCATTTGGTGTGTATGGACCGAAATGGGTTGTAAAAGGAAACAAAGGAAAAAAATTGTTTTCTTTCTATTTTATTATACCATGTAATTTATGTATGTACGATTACGGATTGATAAGTATGCTGTGTGATATAGCAACCTGATGTATTTGAGCAGCATAGATGAATAAAGTATTTCTCTACACGTTGCTCTGTGGCAAACTGTAAATATATCGATTGCAACGGTTTTATAACAGGCAGTCGTAGGTTACCAGGAAGCCGTTGTTGTGTGTGTACATCTGTTGTGAGTTCTCACTACAGTAAGAACGTTTTATGTTATCTAACCTTAACTAATAAAACAGTAAAAACATTTTATTTGTATCCACCACCCACGCGTTCAACAGGTCATGGGCCCAGGCAGTTCCCAAAATAGACATTTGTTGTGAGACAGTAAAAATATTGCGGTAGTGTTTGTTTGTGCTCAAATACTTCGTAAAGTATAATCATTTAAATGCAGCCAGTAATATAAAATGGATCTCAACAGCTTTAATGGAATACACCAGATTGAGGCACTGACAGGACCTTAGAACTTCCAAATGTGAAAATTCAAGGTAAACATCTTCTTAAAAGCCAACGCGTTGTTTGAGGTTATTTCTAAAGATTTTGAGTCTCCCAGAGACCTGCAAAGTAAAGACTATAAAGTGTATGTACTAAATGATGATAAAGCTCGAAACTTAATAGTAACCACAGTGAATCAGAGAGCATTAACTCATATTTTGACTTATACTACTGCAAGTCAAATTTATTCTAAAACATATGTGACATATATGAGAGAGATGTTTCTCAGCAAAAGTTTGAACTTTTGTAAGAATTGTTTGATTTTAAATTTAAGACTGGGATAGGCAAGAAACATAAGCGCAATTGAAAATTTGGCATTCAGATTAAAATCATTAGGAAATGATATACCAGATGAAATGATTATATGATTATGTTGTTATTATTTCCAAAATAATAACAAAACTCCCTAAAAAGTATAAATATTTTTTATGTGCTAGGGAAAGTTTGTCAAAAAACTAACCACCGAGAGAAGGACTGTTTCTTCCGTAAAAACCGCCCACTGCCATATCCTTTATTTATTGGGGTCCTAATCCTCAAAAAAAGGTATATCAAGAAAAGTAAAAAATCTGTATTAATTATAAAAACGTAATCGCAGTAAACAACTAAATTCTTCTTAATATATGCTTGGCTTACTCGTTAGTGTTTTTTTTTTTTATTTCCCTTCCTCGCCATTTCTGGCATACGAGGTTCGGCAACTGTGGGGTAGTGTACTAGGATTACGTATGCCACTGCTACCGATAATTATCAATTTTATTTATTTTACTAATTTTATAATGATCAAAAAATATTTATTTATTGGGGTTCAGCTGTGGTGCTGCCCAATGCTCGGCTGAGCGCCTTTTAGATGGGGCTGCACCTTATCCATCTGCATCCGTCCGGGTGCATCCTCCAGCACACAGCCTGGTCCAGCCCTCCTGGTCTCAGTCTGCGTCTGCTTCTGCACCTTAATCTTCTTGTATTGGTGGCTCGCCGATTCCGGGTAGTCGAGCCCTTCCTAACGTAAAGTGCCGTAAAGTCGGGCCGACCACCTCCTTCCGCCCGTAGATGAACTCCCTGAAGAAGGGATAATTCTCCTCCATCAGACCAGGGAAGTCCGTCTCGGCGAGGGCGAATATCCCGGTTTTCCTTAACAACCTGGCACGATGTCCTTCCATGGTCGTGCAATCTAACTCTACATGCTCTGCATTTTAGGGACTCCACAAGTAGGACACCGGGGGTCGATGTTCTTCCCAAAGCTTTGGAGCTTTCCCCGGAACCCACCATGCCCCGTCAAGATCTGCGAGGCCCAATAATCTGGGAGGACCCATCCCGCTCTTAGTCTTGAATGGACGGTAGGGATGAACTTCCTCAAAGTGGCGCCCTTCTGGCTCGCTACTCACCGTCTATTCCATTTTTCAATGGAATCCTCCGCAGCATCTTCTTCCATAGGTTCGGGGTCTCGCCAATCCTCTCTCGAAGTCCCTCCGGTAGCGACACCTCCCCCTGCCTCTTTAGTTCGTACTTAGTGTTATCCTTAGTTTATTGATAGTGTGTAATGTGGATGTTGCAAGGAGAGAAATTGTCTAATACAAACGTGAAATGAATTAGTGAAATATCATCTTAATTACAATAATCGTATTGTTTTATAATCTTATTTTAATCATATTAACAACCATTTGTTTAAACTGCGAATATATTTTTAATGATGGAAAGTAAAAGTTGTTCAACTATCATAAAATAAATCTTTATATTGGGATAGGCTTCTTTCTGCATCTATGAAATAAATGGAGAAATTTAAACTTTGAAATGCTTACGAAGTCAAAGCGCTTAAAACTTCAAAAGCAACATTTCCTTCTTCATTCTCTTCATTAAGAATACCAATAATCTTTGAACTAGAATTACTTTTAACTTTTGGCACACGGGATGTATCTAAAAGGAAAAAAACTTAGAAGTAAGAGACTAATTTTATATTTTCGATTTTCAGATGTATCAATATTTTCCTTCCGATACTTGCGAAATTTGTATTGTTTTTTTTTTTACGTTTTAGATATCGATATTTTGTCAACAACTACCGCTTCTCCAATTTTCAGGCATATAACTTCCTTTTATTTATTTTTATGTCACCGTGAAATATCCTATCACAAAGATGATTTTCGCCCAATGTTATCGGAATATTCCATAATATTCAAGTCTTTTCCATCCAATAATTGGATAGCAATACTTGAGACTAAGTATCGCTACATCCCTTAGGGACGGAGAAAATGAAGTTAACATTGGCAAATTTGTTTACAATATGCATGTAACAATTCAAAGGAACAAAAATAAAAAAAAATAGTAAAATATTTATTTGAATTAAAATTTGTATTCAAATGATAAGATCACGTAGATAACAGTTGATATGGATTTGGAACCAAATAGACAACCGATACATTAATCAAACGAGGAGGAAGTCATTGCTGGTTGTACGGAAAGAGAGATGGGCCGATGTGTGAATTGGCCACCATTGACGAAGACCAACATCATAATTACTCGATTTACAAAACGCAGTGCTTCTCTAACGGTCAGTGGACGTAATCGTATCGTCAGTTTGGACACACTCATTCTAAAAAAAATTCAGCGAAAGGGATTTGGCTCGTAGGAGCAATGTATTCCACTTTTAATTGTGTCTCTGGCTGAGAACGAGATAAGTTAGTCATTTAGTGTGGCCAAATGGAGTGGTAAAAGTAATTATAGGCAGAAGAAAGGAGGGGACTATCAGTATCGGACAGGCTCGTGTTGAATTCGATACAACTCGCTTTTATTCATTTACTTTTGCTTATTGTTCATAGCCCATTGACAGCAACTGAATCGTTCATTCTCTAGCTCTCCAGTTCTTTAACTTAGTTATCATATGTAAACCGTTTCTGAGCAGTGCTTTTTTTAACGCTCGAAATTATCAATCTCATTGAGGTGTTGGGGAGACATCAAACATTCTTTATTTCGTGTCCCTGAATTAAATTACCACGTAAATTCGATTGCAAAGTTAGTTAGAAACACATTGTGCCGTTTGTAGCAGAGCGAGTTGAAGCGCCAACTTTAACTGGCTCGTAGCTGCGATTACTTATATTTCTGTGGTGGTCCCACGAAATGAAATTTTGACCCCACACTATGGTTAGAATAGGATGGTACCCTAAAGATAAGCCCCCTCCCCCGTATGTTAGAAATGGTCAGGAATGTGGGTCATAATAAAAAAAAACAAAAACAAATTGTACAGCAGTAGAGTAAAAAGAATAAATATTCATTGGTAAAATAAATTAAAAAGTCTAGTGTTTGGGCTTATGATTACCTCAGACTGTAACGTTGTCGTAGTTGTATCCATGGACGAGTTTATAATGGAGCGATTTAAATAGCAACGAAGAGGGTGGATAGTCTCCTGGAGAAAACAAAACTGCGGAAGTTCTGAACAACTACTGAGCAATAATCAACAAACTATTTGACATTAAAAGTAAATCCTTTCATGAATCATATGCAATGTCGATAATATTTTTGACAAACATTTTTTTATTTACTAGGAAAATATTAGAACAGATCCAAGGGTTTCGTACAGCTGTAAATAGAAAATAATTATAATAGTAGACAACGTGGGTGACAACTATAAAACGCGGCCTGTCTGTAGCTCAGGGAGTTGAGGTCTTTGCAACCTGGAAACAGCAGCTGTGTCGGTTCAAATCCGGCCTAGGGATCGAATTTTATTTTTGTGACGGTCCCAGAAAGACAATCCCACGTGTTAGAATAGGGTGGTATCCTGTAGGTAACCTTCTTCCCATCCCTCCCCCCGTTTTTAGAAATGGCTAGGAAGGGGGTCATAAAACAAACAAAAAAAACACTCTTTATAAAAAGACATTCAGTACCTTCAACAGGGGGTAGGGTATCCTTCTGAGGACAATAAAAAAGAGAGTTCAAGTGGTACATGAAAACTCTATTCAAAAGATGTTATACTATAGATACCAAATGTTATGTTTTCATTAACCTTTTTTTAAAAAATAAAGATTTAAAATATTTGTTGACACAGTAATTAATTTACTTATTATTAATAATGGCATATTGAAGCAACATGTACAATCCTATAACTGTTGAATAAATGTTTTTCGAGTAGTTATTAAGTCTGTGAAGAATTAGAACACTATAAGAATCATACAAAACGTTAAAGATTTCTCTATCTCTGTAGGAACAGAATAATGAGAGAATGATAAGCGTCTTCTGGCTTGGTTTGATTAGTAATGACTGACCCATAATCTGTGGAAAAGCATCCCATGTGGAGATAAGGCGCTACAGGAGGAAGCCGCTCTTATCTCCTAATCCCCTCGTCGTTAGCACTCTCCATGCCAACTAGAATGCCACAGCATTCTCTTTATTTATCCAGTATATTCATTTACCGGAATTTGGCCAGGAATTATGAGTTGCAGGGCCATAAAATTTAGTCGGTCCTAGAAATATCTTTACTAGGAAGGACCGATATTGAATATCAAATACAATAAAAACAATTATGAAGCCCTACGTATTTTAAGTGCTTACAATAGACAAATTTACATTTACAGATTTATTTAGGCTCTACTTTTCTGTATTTATTATTATTGGTATTATTTGTATTTAAGGTAAGGAACCATTGAAGGAATGAATTTTTCGGTTTAAAATATACTGATACATAAAAATATATAATATAATGTATACAATATAACATTCTTGGATGATGGTTGTTACATCACAATTTTCAAAAATAGTTCTTTTTTAAATCTGTTCTTAACTTAAATTAATGTCTACCTTTTTTCTAATACTGACTTAAAACTAAAAATCTATATTTTTTCCTTATCTATATCAAAATCAGTTTGTTTAAATGATTAAATAAGTTTCTAAATAATAAATAAACTTTTCAATTTACCAATTAGTTATTATTGTTGAAAGGGACATGGTCTAACGAGAAGGGGAAGGGAGTTGTTCTAGAGGCGCTAAAAATTCTTAACGACTTCCATTTACTCACTATTCACTTCTCGAATTTCTCAAAAAGTCTAAACGTTTTACGCTTAAGAAATTGAATTAAATCCTACATATCAATTGAGCTTCCTCGAAGAGTCTTAAAATGTGAGGGAGGCTAAGGTATTTTTTTTAAATCACTTTTTTATTAAAATAATCTATTTGTTCTAATATATTTCTTAATTAAAAAAAACATGTAATAAAGTAAATAACGAAAGAAATATATTTTAAACTCGTATTGCAACAACTAGTGAGGTTTTCTGCGGTTATCCTATAGGGAATACCAAACTCTGTTTAAATGAATTTATAAGCATTTTTATCATCTTATTGATAATTTACTGAGATATATATGTTTTTATTGTTAAATATTACAACCTATCTGTATTAATAACATTATTTATAATATTGGAGAAATTTGTCCGTACAATAATTTCGGACAAAGTAAATAAAGTTCATTATAATTAATTTAAAAAATAGATTTGTACCACTGCAATCCATGACCCTTCAAGCGTTCAGTACTTTCTAAGGAAGTAGTGTAACCAAACCAACGGTTGTACAACGAGCTAATTTGGTGAGAATCTTCCTTAGCCGCCAGACTTTTCCCTATTTAAGGGTACCCACTTTATGAGGCTTGGTGAACCCCAGAGGGCTCATGAACGAACAGGGTTGAGTCGCGGCTACAGTAACAGAATAAATAATTATCTGGCGAATTCGAAACCGGGTCCTTGGAGTTAGTAGCACAGTGCCTTACATGTAAGCCATCCCGCTCCCTTATATTGAATATATTCAATAGAAATTTTTTTTTTAATTTATTTATTTAATGTAATTTACAACTGTACAAAATAATACAATAAGTAAATATGTTGTATGTTCCATATACCCATTGGTGGTACTTCAAACTTTAATTTAAATTAGAAGGTCCCGTGGCCATCTTCTTTTCAGACGCCTCGGAGGATTATCAGGGATTGTGAAGGATGAAAGATTAAGAATTAATGGGTTAGGATGGTTAAGGAGTTTGGAATGAAAAGACGCATATCTGTTTTGGGTCAAATCTGCAACGAATG
>NW_027111519.1:85832-86862 GCF_000696795.3 Halyomorpha halys
CACGCCCACAGGAAAGTTCGAGCCTACAGCCCGCTTTCAACATATTCATATAGATTTAATTGGCCCTCTACCACCTTCAGAAGGCTACACGTACTGTTTAACTATGATCGACCGCCATACAAGATGGACAGAAGCGATCCCACTACAAAGCATAACTGCAGAAAATGTAGATTCGGCGTACCAACCACCGTCACAACAGATCAAGGACGACAGTTCGAATCTAATTTGTTTTATCAACTCACAACCCTGCTAGGCATCCACCGGAAAAGGACGACAGCGTACCACCCACAATCTAATGGCTGCATAGAGCGATGGCACCGAACATTGAAGACTGCTATCACAGCTCACCTTAACAATGTCAACTGGACAAGAGTATTGCCAACAGTATTATTGGGACTACGAGCTAGCCTACGCGACGACACTTCGTCTAGCATAGCTGAGGCGCTGTATGGATGCCCTATACGTCTCCCAGGAGAATTTCTTGAAGAGAACAAGAAGACATATGAACCTCACGCGGCACTTCAAGAATTAAAAGAAAACATCTCCAGACTGCGACCAGCCCAGTCAAGGGAATCGCACAAGAAGATCTTCGTACATGAGAAATTAGAGAAGTGCACGCACGTATTCGTGAGGAAAGATCATGTAAGGAGACCGCTAACACCACCATACTCAGGACCACACAAGGTACTCGAAAGAAAAGATAAATATTATCTAATTCACCTCCCAGAGCGAACGGCAAATATTTCAGTGGACCGCCTGAAGCCAGCATATATGCCCAGCGAGGACAACATAGAAGTTAAACCAAGGTCGATTTAAAAAAAATCATCGCAGTCCACAGAGAAGAAAGAAGAGGAACACTATCGGACGAGATCAGGCCGATCCGTAAAGCCAACAGTCCGTTTCTCTGAGGCGGTAAAACATTCCTCATCTACATACGTATGGCTCCGTCATTAAGGGGGGGAGTCCTGTAACAGTGAGCAAGCACGTAGTTCCGCGGTAACCCGACAGGGGCCACCACTACAAGCGCCTA
>NW_027111519.1:86912-91939 GCF_000696795.3 Halyomorpha halys
ATCGTGTCCAAGTCTTATTTTCAGTGAGAAGTGGATGGTTGAAAGATTTGTATTTTAGTAGCTTTTTAGTAGTTCTTCATAATGATTTGTCAGTGGTATTTGAGTTTTCTGTTATGTTCTGAAAATTTTGTATTCTGTGTTTTCTAATTTCTGCTTTTAGTAGGTTAGTCAATGTATTGTAATGAGATTTGTCCGAGGGATATCTTGTTCTGTGCCACCTCGCTCTTCCCCGGCATTTTTCACCTAATAATGCTTGTATGTGACGAGGTAAGTTGTTTTCTCTAAAACTTTTTATGTTCATTGGTGAAATATTGTTAGTGATAGTAGTTCCTATCGATCTAGAAAGTATTTCGATAGCAGAGTCGATCTGTTCTTTTGTTTTTAGTGGAATTTTTATGTCAAGTACGTTTTCAAGGTCAGTCCATACATTTTTCCAGTTTACCTGTCCTGTAACCATTGAAGGAGGAGAGGGTCTAGGAATAGGATTAGAATTGAACTCTTCTTTGGGATTGTTGAATTGGATCCTCGGTTACTGGAGGTTCGGGGAAAAAATTGACCGAAGAGGAAGTTTCACCTGGACCTGTGTAGGAATTTTCACATTTTTGGAAGGAAAGTCATTTGTAGGTGGTTTAGTCTGGGGATAGGAGCTTAGGGACTGATATAGTCTGAGGGAGAGAAACAGAGGACTGAGGCTGAGGGTGGGATGTCAGAGGGAGAGGATGGGAAGCTTGAGGCGCCTGAACTCAACGAGTTACTTCTGCGTATTTAATAAAAGGCTCTCTTCTGGAGTTGATGGGTTGTTGTAAGCGATTGTTGACCGGGGTACGATGTTCCACCTCGCTCGTTAATGGGCCATCAAGTTCTTCTCCTAGAACCACTTTGTTTTGACTGAATTCTTTTAATGCACAATTTGTGGTTTTTTGGTTTTGCATACTTTTGTATATTTCGCAACCTTTGTAGTTAGCAGGATGACCTTCTTTCCCACAGAGTACGCACTTAGCAGGAGTCTCTCGAGTCTTCTGACAGGTTTCGATGGATGTGAGCCAGCACATTTAAATAGAAAATTAAAATAAAGTAAACATCTTAAAAACCACCATACATAGTATCAATATTTAATCAAGCTTATTTCTCAACTTTTATAAGAAAAATCTTCCTAATACTTGCCTCTCAAACGCATCACTGGTACTATTGACAGAGCGGAGCACTATTGGACATGCAGGTGTGTTGGCCCTGTTTTAACAAAAGGTCTCGCAAATGTCCAGTCTATACGTTAACTTGCCCAAAGTAACTAAACCCTAGAAAGTTTCTCCAGCTGTCTTTACTCTTACATAAGTATTTAGAGTCCTTTTGTTTTTGTTTTTTTTAAATTTGAGTTCAACGAAAGCTTTCTGTTCAATAATTCATTATTTTAATAGAATGAACAGATCCCTTGATATTACAAAATAAATCTTTGCGTTGCTGTCAAGAGATATATGTAGCTTATTCTATTTTGTTGAATAATACTAAAAGTGAAAATGTTATTCTGATCAGTTTTCCCATTACCTCTATATATTTTCATGTTTCCATAAATTTTATTACAATTATCTTCTTTTTTTTTACATTCGCTTAGCTCTATAGGGAAATATAGCAAGGGGAAACATTACTATCATAAATATTATAGACATTACTGTTTTAAAGTGAGCCAGGATTAATTTGACTTATTGTAAGATGGTAATTGACAGTTTTGTTTGCATCACACCGGTGCAGTGGATTTGTTATTTATCTTCCTGTGGACTATTATATTAATATTTTGTTATAATTCGTATTATTTATGAGACAAAATGATGTATTTGTATTAAAAATTATTGTAGCTTGTCTTTCATTATTATTATATTATTTGAATCCAATTTAAAATGTACATAATACTTACATTAAATAAACTTGTTCATGTAAAGGTGAATGGAGTCATTGTTCATGGTAGATGTCATTTGAATGCTTCGGTCATCATCAAAGGCCTCCCTGGACCCAACTTCACCATCATTGCTATCAGGTAATTGATACTACAAATTAATTAAGAAATTATATATTTACTATTTTCTTCAACTGAGTATAAACTGGCCAATATTTTTTTATGCATAGTTCGTGTAAATCACATTTACTTGTTGGTGTGGTATACAATTTAGAATTAGTAAATAACAATAAGGAACATAAATATTTGAATATGGGTTATTGAGAAAAATAATTAAAAAGTTAGAAGTAGATGATTGTTCTTTTTCATTGTTCCTATAATGTAATCATATTAGGAAGCATTGCATGGCCATTATTTACCAAACGTTCATGCAAGATGTTTAATGGCTTTTTACTCCTTTAGGCAAGCCTCTTTTACTCAGTTTATCGGTTCGTTCTCTCGCAGTTCTTTGGGATAGAATATGATGATAATGATGCCTGAACAAAGACCCAGGTAGCTAATACTGCCAGCAGCTCCCTACAAAGCCCTGTTTCGTGATTGAGTATAAAATCTTGCAGTTCATAATAGGTACAAGTTTACTGTCTTGTACTATGCTGACTTATACTTATTAACTCCTGCAATATCACTATTAATCTTTTTCCCATCGTAATTTTTTTTCAGTCAATATACAATCAGGATGTGTACGATAAACACAGTCTAGTCTTTTATCTCTTAAAAGAAATAATCAGTTTGGGTATTGTTTTAAATATAAATAAATAATTTTTTTTTTTTTTCTCTCTAACTTGTCATGCCGTCTTGGTTGGAATTTAGATCGACCACAAACCTTGAAATGATGTAGTTGTAACAGTGAGCAAGCACGTAGTTCCGCGGTAACCCGACAGGGGCCACCACTACAAGCGCCTAAGAAGCTGTATAATTGTATATAAGTTTATTATTATATAAATACGATCTCTTGTATAAAATGTATATATGTTAATATGTAAAATGTAAAAATGTTAATTATAAAATAAAAAGAGATCGAGCAATAAGATTCTACGGAACTATCTCAAGTAGAGTTAAAAGAGTGAATTCTCAGTGATAACCGATCACATGAGGCCTTCAATTGTCACCGGGATTGATCCATCAGATCACTCCACATCTTATAATGCCACAAGGCAAAGGAAGATATATTGTAAATAACTGTATATATAATCCTTAGTTGTAAGTCCTATATATTTGTAAATGTATTAAATAAATAAAATTCTTAGGAGCTAGGAAAAAAAAAAAAAACCATCAGATCAAGCCTTCTCCGGGTCTAGTCATATCACGTGTGGCTTACACTCTACTCGAGATAGAGAAGTTTATTGCTATTCTATTCTCTCGAGAGTTGGTTTTTATTATGCTCACCATAGACTATGGCCTATTTCCTCTCCCTAACTCCAGCAATCTTAGTCCGTCGGCTTCATCTCCGCAACTAAGATTGTAACCTATTTCCTATCAGTTTCACTGGCCCGCCGCTTCATCTCGACAACCAGTAAGCTGGCTCCTATCATGACAGTTCTGGTCCGTCGGCTTCATCTCCGCAACTAGAACTGTTACTCTGCCTCAGACTCTCTCACCTAGACCTCCTCTACCTAGTCAGTGTCCAGGGCTCATCCCCTGGCACGGCCTTCCTTTCTTAACTATAATTGAATACGCCTTGTCGTGGGCCTTCTGTAAAGAAATACAAGGCTGGAGAAATCGCCTAAGACCAGACAACCCCGACAAGTGGTGACCCCGACGTGATCCAGAGGAAGAATAACTTCAGGAGGAACAAGAAAAAAATCTAGAGAGATGGCAGGAGATTCAGAGACGGAAAAGGAAGAGACAAAAGGACAGAGAAGGGACCCTCAGGAAATCAATGCATATCAAGGCCCAGTATCAAGAATACCACGTTTCTGGAGGAACAACCCCATGCTATGGTTCCTCACCTGCGAGGCCGTATTCTCGACTTCGAAGGTCACATCGAGCACCATAAAATTCCAACTTCTGATCCCGAATATCGATCAAGACGTATTAATACAAGTGCAAGACCTCATTACGGATCCTCTCAAGCAGTCCTATGAAAATTTGAAGGCCAGGCTAATACAGACCTACGGAGAATCAGAAAACTTAAGGAAAAAGAAACTATTAGAAGACATCCCGCTAGGAGATCAAACCCCGTCACAGTTACTTCGAAGGATGCAGCAACTAGCTGGAGTTCATCAGAACATTATGGCTGAAAAACCTACCCACTAGGTTCCAACCAATATTGGCCGCCACAGAACACACAGATGTGGAAAAACTAGCCGCTATAGCAGACAAAATCCATGAAGTATCAGCGCCAACTGAAGCCTACACCATCACCCGACCGGCCACTTCGAGACAGACAGTGGATAAGCCATCGCGTGACCATAAGGAAGATCTAAGGGAACTCCGGCAAGATATTGACAGAATACTTGGTATCTTAGGAGCAAGAGAGCGCGGAAGAAGCCTAATCCGAGGACGGAATGGCGCACGCGCTAGATCCAAATCCCATCCGAGCGGTATTTGCTACTACCATCGACGCTTTCAAGAAAAGTCTTTTAAGTGCAGGAAACCTTGTAAATGGGAAGCAAAAAGCCCTGAGAAAAATTTAAACTCCGACCAGTGAAAGTTGTGGCGGAAACTTTCACTCCGCACCCAAACCACCGCCTCTTCGTCAAAGACCGAATAACAGGCCAGCCTTTCCTGATAGACACAGGAGCTTCAATTTCACTGCTACCAGTCCCCAAGGGACGGCGCAGGAACCCATCAGACTTCACACTGGTAGCGGCTAACATTCCTCGATAGCCACTTACGGCGAAGCAACCAGAGATGTGGACCTAGGTTTTAAGAAACCCCTTCGCTGGACCTTCATACTAGCAGACGTAGGCAAAGCGATCTTAGGTGCGGATTTCCTATACTGGCATCAACTCACAGTAGACCTGAGAAACAGGAGATTGATCAATGAGCTTACAAGCCAGAGGACAACAGGGAATATTTCAGAAGAAGAAATCCCAGTATACTCAGTAGCACCCACGAATCAGAGATATGCAAAGAT
>NW_027111519.1:95916-114272 GCF_000696795.3 Halyomorpha halys
GTCCACTTCATCTCGGCAACTAGAACTGTTACTCTGCCTCAGACTCTCTCACCTAGACCTCCTCTACCTAGTCAGTGTCCAGGGCTCATCCCCTGGCAAGGCCTTCCTTTCTTAACTATAATTGAATACGCCTTGTCGTGGGCCTTCTGTAAAGAAATATCAGGCTGGAGAAATCGCCTAGGACCAGACAACCCCGACATAGTCATCATTTATTATGATTATTATCACTTATTATAAATAGTGAAAAGACAAAATATATGAAAACCTCTAGACATCCCGGGGAGAGAAGAGATATTGTGGATGTGGGGGAAAACATGTTTCACAGCTGCAGTACTTTCAAGTACCTGGGAGGAGTTGTGACGGAGAACAATAATTTAGAAGTAGAAATTAATGGCAGAATGGTAACAGGAACCAGATGTTTCTATGCCCTGCAAAAAGCTCTCCGATACAAAAGTCTTTCCAGGAAAGCAAAGCTTTTGTTGTACAAAACAATTAGACCAGTGGTAATGTATGGCAGTGAGACATGAACTCTAACCAAGGAAAATAGAAGAGCTCTACTGGTTTGCGAGAGAAGAGTCCTAAGAAAGATCTTTGGAGCAGTTAAAGAGGAGCACAGGTGGAGAATCAGAAGCAATGACGAAATAAAGGAATTGTATGGAGAGCCTGATATCCTCTGTGCTATTAAGAAGAGCAGGCTAAGATGGTTGGGACATGTAGAAAGGATGGACCCCTGCAGGCTACCTAAAAGGATGCTCAATGGTGCACCTGGAGGGAAAAGGAAAAGGGGCAGACCCAGGCGTCGGTAGCTGGATGATTTGAAAGATGATTTGAGAGGAGACTTGAAAATTGGAGGAGTCTCGCTTGAGACCGCGAGGCATGGGAAAGAATGGTGGCAGAGACCCAGGTCCTACAAGGACTGTTGCGCCCAACAGTGAGTGAGTGCGTGACAAATCTTGATAATAATTTTTTTGAGACCTTTTTTACTATACTAAAAATAACTCAAAAACTACACACTTTATTGAATCAATTATAAGGATATAAAATTTAGAGCATCACTTTTTGCGTTGAATGACTATTATAACATTAGAACTGAATAAAGGCCTGTTTTCGAAACGGTGGTCAAGTTAGTGTCTCATTTTTAAAAGGTTTTATTTAATTCGTAAACTTTGTTTTTAAATTTCAACCTTACGATGAGTCCTATCACAAAAATGTAAATGATAATAGTTGCAGATCATCTTTCTAATAACTTCTTTATTTTTTTAAATTTGCTCATGTGAACCTTAAAAAAACCTACTTTACCTAAAAAATCTACCTTAAAAATAAAGTCTTACGTTGTAATTGTAAGAATAAGTAAATAATAAAAAAAATCTTTAACAAAATTGTGTAATAAACATTTTTATTCAAATTGAATTTTATATATAAGTTACGGTCTGAGTCAACTGACTGAGATCAGCTGATCGAATGTATATAAAGAGATGTACTAAACCCAATAAAGACAGAAAATGTCATCGGTGTCAACAGTTTTGGCACACCAAGAACTATTCCGAGTACACGGAGACATGAAACACAACATCGGTGCCTGCCCTAGGGTGGGGGACTCTGAGTGGGCCAACTGTGGGAAGAGGCGTGTGGCGTCCTACCGTGGGTGCTGAACGAGGCGGAAGATGGTGGAGCTCATTAAGAAGAGGAAGGAACAGAGGACAGCAGCCAACATGAAGCAGACAGCACCAGTTCGTCTTCAGCCCCCCTCCACCACCACTAGTAGACCGAGGACCAATAGGATGTCGAGTGCAGGAATGACATATTCCTCGTTTCTCCAACCGTCCACAGCAGCACCTGAGCCTGAGCCCATACTGGATTCTCCCGCGTCTCCCGAACCCGAACCAATAGGAATCCAGCAACCCCTACCACCACCATTAACACCAGCACAATACACCTTCAACCCACAAGCTCTCATTGTCAACAGGATGGATCAAATAAATCGCATGTTCAATGATTTCTGTTCTAGGATAATGCACAACATGCAGACGTTTATGTGCGACATCATTCAGGAAATCAAGGGACAAAAATCACAATGAATTCATTCAAGGTCCTAAATTACCACTGTAGTGGCCTGGCCACAAAACTAGAAGAAGTAGAGGTGCTATTGGCATTCACTGAGCCAACAGAGGCCGTAATCACTGACAGCAGACTTCAGGGGAAAAGACCATATCTCAGGGGGTCGTCCGCCATGAAACCCGATAGAAGAAGATGCCGCCACCTCTGAACATCCAGGACGCCCGGATAAGCCATCTCACTGTCCAAGTGCTGATGCACCAACCCACTTACATCACGGTAATCTACTGACGTCCTAGAGGGTCAGTACCAGAACTGCAACAGCTCATAGACACCTGTGGGGCGAAGATGAATCACTAGCTAGTGGGAAATTTCAACGTCAGATACAGTCTATGGCATAACACCTCAGGGCACCTGGCGGGAAGACAAACAGTAAAAACTGCCTTTATGGTAGTTCACCCGCGCACACATACTTTCCGCCATTTCACCGATAAACTCAGCGAGATGATGGAGATATAGTGTCGGATGCAATTTCTACCTACTAAAGATTCAGTTGGCAAAAGAACTGGGGCAGAAGGAGGGAATGCCGAGAGATCGCTCCTTCTTAGATGGCGCGCTGGAACTAATTGACGCTAGCGCCAGAGAGGAAGAGTACCGTATAGAAATAGAAGAAACTGGATGTATGAGAGTTGCTCACAATCGACCGAGGACTAATCCAGTTTCATGGAGAAGAAATGAATACCGTCATAGTGGGAAGGAAATAGTTTCTATCACCGAAAGAGGCAGATAAAACCACGAAGCCGCGGGTGCCGTGAGAACAGAAAATGCCATTGTTGCCTGAAAGTAAGACACTTAGGGCCCACTGTCCAGGTACAAGGTGTTGTGAATGCGGAAATGAGGGGCACATAGCCAAACAGTGCCCATATATGTACCGAAGAAGAGCCGGGGCTCTTCATGGGGCGTACCAATGGAGATCAACATAAGACGGCATTCACATTTGAGAGGGGCTATTACGAATTTATAAGGATCCCTTTTGGTCTCAAAAATGCTCCCATAACCTTCCAGCGCCTGACGGACGAGTTTTTGTGAGGAATCGACGAATCAGTATGTCAGATTTATATGAATGATCTTCTAATGTTCAGTAAGAACGTAGACGAACACGTAAAATATTTAAACAGCGTATTATAGAGAATATGGAAATTTCGGCTAAAATTATCGGGAGAGAAATCATCGATAGGGCAGGAACAAAAAAATTTTTAGGCCATACTATTTCCAGGAAGGAGTTAGACCTGAAGCAGATAAAGTCGCAGCACTACGGAAGATGGCAATGTCTAGGGATGTGAAGGGAGTTCGGAGATTGTTGGGAACTTTAAATTATTACCCGATTTTGTACCAGAAATGGCTGAGAATATTGTCCCACTCTCAAGAAAGGCAGAAAGGTGATCATCACACCGATGGTCGAAGACAATATCAGGCGCTGTGTGGAGAAGCTGCAGCAGGAGCCGGTGCTTGCGTTCCCGGACTTCACTCGGCAATTCAATATCACTACGGACGCGAGTGAGTACACACTGTAAGCGGTGTTGTCTCAGGAGGGTGAAAGAGGAGATCACCCAGTGGCGTACGCCAGTACGCGCCTAATAGAAACTGAGTCCAGATACAGTGCGATGGAACGAGAACTCTCGGGAATAGTGTGGGCTGTTGACAACTTTAGACCCTATGTGTTTGACAGAAGGTTTAGGGTACACACTGACCACAGGCCTCTTCATTAGTTGGGAAAGATGAAGGAGTCTTCGGCTATAATTACGCGTTGGAAGGAGCACCTCGCACAATGTAATATGAAAATAATATACAAACCAAGAAAAGAAAATGTGGTAGCCGATTCGTTTTCTGGAGCAATTACAGTAAGAGAGGAGGCCGGAGTTGGCAATTCCTGTGGGAGTTAACACCGGGAGAGGAAGATGAACAGAATGTGGCAGTAAAGACGATAGGGAGGAATCTTCGTCTAACGAGAGCTCAGAGGAAGGAAGACCAATAGATATAGAGGAACTGGAGGATATAATAAACGACAAGAGGTGTCAGATTGTATGGAAGACGAAGACCACTGGTTTGCTTAAAGTTGAGTGTAGTAAGAATGGGAGGAGCAATATTACGACGATTTGGTCTCAGCCAGGCTCAAAGAACGACCAGATCTGTACAACATTGAATAATCTCCGAGACACTGCAAGCGTTAAAGAGAAGGTATTTTTGGTGAGGTATGAAGAAGACAATCACAGAAGTAGTCAGAAACTGCGAAGTTGGTCTTAGCATGAAATATGACAGAAACCTACCAAAAGGGAAATAAGAAGAAACGTATACCCTAGAGGCACCGCTCAACGATCTGCAGATCGATACTTTTATATGAAGAGAATATAAATGGATAACCATATCTTCAACAAGGCGCAAGACAAGTCGTCGGAAGCATTGTTGACAGTTTTCTGATTGCGGTTTCAATTCTAGCGAGTTCCAGACGATGCTTTCATCGGATGGAGGCAGAGAATTCGAACTCAAATGAAGGACCTTGATGTGACATGGCACCTCAACATGCCAGGTCACCTCAAGAGTATAGGAGGCATAGAGCGGTTTCATGGCACGTTGATTGATCATCTACGCTTATATCAAATCGATAAGGAATTGGAACTGGATGTAGCAATGCTTTAGGCGATAGCGGCGCATAATCACCGGTACACACCGTTACGGGGTTTTCACCGCTGCAGATCGATACTTTCACATGGAGAGGATATCCATGACTTCAGCTGGTGACTTGGTCCATTGGCCAAGAACGTTGATCGGTATAGCAGAAGAATCTCTTCAACCCTGGTATGAATTGAACGTATTGAACGTTTCTCTCTTCCAAACCGTTTGTCACTTGATGCTCAGGAGATATACATTTTTGTTTACTTTCAGTTATATCGCAAAATTTTTAAATATTGTAAATATCTCGCACTTGAACATAGTTTTCTTGTCAGAGACAAATATTTCTAGGAATCCATGAATATAAAATTTTTGATATGAAGCTTTCACCAACACCAAAAAATAGTTGTTTTCATATGGTCCAACGTAATCTATATGAACCCTTTCCAAATGTTCTGTTGGCTCCTCCCAGAAATTGATAGGAACCTTTTCTGGATTTTTCCTTACTGAGGCACATTCTCGACAAGATTTAACCGGTTTTTCGATTTCTTTATCAATATTTGTCCTGCTGTATGTGTACCTCTACAAGGGTGTTGGCAAGGATAAGGAAACGCCAAAGGCTTACCGACCTATATGCCTCCTCCCAATAACCACCAAAGTCCTGGAATACATGATGTTAGATTCTCAGACCAATTCTATAAACAGCAAGCCACCTACGGCAATTCGACTCGGCCTGTGGCAGGGAAACTAAGGATGCACTACTGAGAATGCTTGGGGACTTAGCAGGGAGGGCTGAGAAATATGTCTTATTGATACTGTTCGACATATCCTCCGCCTTCGATAGTGTTTGGTGGCCCCATGTACTTCGGCGATTGCAAAAGCTCTGTACCCTCAGTAACCTATACTCCCTGGTAGGTAGTTACCTTAATAATAGGAGCGTTGTGATTCGGAGTAACCACTGTGAGGTGGAGGAAAAAAATTGAAAGAGGATGCTCATAGGGTTCAGTCCGCACCTGTGGAAACTAGTGTTCGACGATTTACTGGAGGAGCTAGATAACAGAGGGTCGACGACCTGGCAGTCTTCGTGGCCGAGAACAGCAGAGCCAGATTGAAGATGGAATCAGAAAGGTGTGCCGGTCTCGTAGGAGAATAGTGCGGGAGGAGAACATTGATTATGGTCGCAGCTAAAACTCAGGCTATACTTATAAGAGGCTCCACTGATAAGGCTCATCCTATTACCCTAGACATCCAAGGAGAGAGGATTATCCAGGACGAGAAAGTACCTCGGTGTAAGATAAGAAGACGATTTGACGCCGCCCATCCCATGGTGTATTCAAGGGAAGGGTGACGCTATCATTCAATGGTCATTTACAAACGCGTTGTCCTGGGTATTCTGAGGTACGCATCCCCTGCTTGGAGCCGGAACCTCATGCATGATCAAAAAAGGAGTCCGGCCACCATACAGAGGTTGGCTCTGCCTACAGAACGGTGTCGCATGAGGTGGTGCAGGTGCTGGCCGGAGCCATGCCTCTGGAAATCATCTTCAAGGAGGATTTCGTTAAGTGCGAAGTAAAGAGGCAGGGGGTGGTAGCGCTACCGGAGGGACTCCTAGCGAGGATTGGCGAGACCCCGAGCCTATGGAAGAAGATTCTGCGGGAAGATTCTATTCCTGAATGGAATGGATGGTGGCTGGCGATCAAGAAGGGCGCCACTCTGAGAAAGTTCTTCCCTACCATCTATTCAAGATTGAGAGCGGTGAGTCCACAGCGGGGTGAGTCCTCCCAAATCATTGGGTATCACTGATCCTGATGGGACATGGTGAGTTCCGGAGAGATTGCACCGCCATGGAAGGACATCGTGCCTAGTTGTTGAGGAAAACTAGGATATTAGCCCTTGCCGAGTCGTACTTTCTTCGTTTGATAAAGGAGGAGAATTATCCCTTCTTCATGGGAGTTCATCTACGGGTAGAGGGAGGTGGTCGGCTCGACATACTTTACGTTAGGAAGAGTTCGACCACCCGGGATCGCCCTCCAATACAAGAAGATGAAGAAGCAGTCACAGACTGAGACCAAAAGGGCTGGACCAGGCTGCGTGCTGGGGGATCCATCCGCAAGTGGATAAGGTGCAGTCCCATCTAAAACGCGCTCACCCGAGCACTGGGCTGCACCATGGCTCAAGTGGAAATGTATCGTAATAAATAAATTTTAAAAAATGGTATCCCAATGGTAAAATAAAATTGATTATTATTGGTAGCAGTGGAATGTGTAACCCTAGCACACTACCCCACTGTTGCCGAAACCCGTATGCCAGAAATGGGGAGGAAAAGGGAATTACTTTTGCCTAGGTGTGAATGCTGTTATTCTTTTAATGAATACTTCTGTTTTCAGAGATCCAGAGGTGATATTTCGCATTCCTTTAAAGATGATTTAATTTTGTAAATTGTATTCTGAGTCATAATAATCTTTATTTGATACATATCATTTAATAGTTATTAACTCTTCATCCCTCGTGGTTTTCTTCGTTAAGGTTTTGTAGTTTAATGTATTATTTATTTGAAATATTGAAAATAACTTGGTTAGAAATTAACTCAGCTTCTGTATTTATTTCTTTTTTAATTGCAGTTGTTTCTTCTTGAATTGGAGTTCTTGATAGATAGTCAGCATGTGCAATTTCATTAGCCGATCGATGTTGAATCTTATAATAAAAAATGGATGTATATCTTTGTTTCTCCAGATGACTTAATCTCAGCAGTCCTCAAGTCCAGAACTAACGATTACGGCCCAGATAACGTTCCTGTAAAGATCATCAAACTTTGTCTCCCTACCATTGTTCCTGCCTTCCTGCACATTTAGAACCCTTCAAAATTCCGTTTTTCCCAAAGCCTGGAAGAAAGTCCTCGTCCAACCATTGAAGTACCTTCTCCTTCTTCATTTTTGCGACTTTCGACCAATATCCATTTTATCCAATTTGGCCAAGCTACTAGAAAGATTAGTCCACTCCCAACTTAATAATTTTCTGGAGCAAAAAGATCTCCTTAATTCTTTCCAATCCGGTTTTCGCTCCCAGCATTCCACACAATCCACTTTATTGAAAATTTCTCAAGACCTCCAATCCTCTATAGACAATCATCATATATAAATCTTAGTTCTTTTTGATTTTTCTCTGGCATTTGACACAGTTAACCATAAGATCCTCCTGAATAAACTTCAAAACCTTTCCATGTCAAATAGTTTCCTAAAGTGGTTCCTCTCCTTCCTGTCACATCGTTCCCAAACAATCGTCATTCCGAACAAACCTCTTTCCTCTCCCCTTCTTCTGTCACGAGGTGTTCCTCAGGGATTCTCACTTTCACCAACCCTTTTCTCCATTTATATCAACGATCTTCCTGACTCCAATCACCACGCACAATACCACCTATATGCAGACGATCTCCAAATCTATCTGTCCATCCATCCGAGATGCTTGAGGCCATCCAAAAGATACAAGAAGATATTGACAGCGTTTAACAATGATTTAAAGCTGAATACTAAAAAAACGAAGGTCATTCTAATTGGTTCTGCAACGGTGTATGAGATTTATGGTAATATTGATTTTTTGATGGTGGGGGTGCTTGGAATAAAAGTTAAGTAGCCTACCGGAGTAAGTGGGTTTGTTATACTAGTCAGTTGACAAGGAGCCGTCATTATTCTTTATAATAAGGAAATCGAGAAAGGGGAAGGAAGAGTTAGTTTCGGTTTCAACGGTGAAATGAAGGCGAGGGTGGTAAGAGTAAAAAGAATTTTTTATTTTGTAATCTTTCACTTCCGTTTTTAAATTACCTTATTTCACTTTATATTATTCATGTTACTCCTGTTATCTTTACTATTATTATTATTATTATCAGTGTAGATAAATGATTATTTTCACGATATATAAAAACTACAGTTGTTATCATTGTCTAATTATTTTTCTTATTTATTTCTATGTAAAGTTTTTTTTTTTTTAATACTCTTTATTTACTTTTACTTATTATTAGTTACTTCTTTTACAATCATTGTTATTATATTTTATATTGTATTAACTACCCTAACTATATTTTCTTGAGTATATACTCGTATTATTAGTAACGATATGTGTCATTCTAATTTTACTTAGTTATTCCTAAATTAGAAAATTATTATAGTTATTATTATTATCATATTTCTGTATCTTTCTCTTATTATTTTTCATTTTTCATCATATCTTTATGGCTACTTCCTGTATACGCGACGTATTTTTTTTTTTTTTTAATAATTTATTTATTGATACTTACAACTGTATACATATATACACATCAAGTAAATTTGCTGTAAGTGGTATTAAGACATGATAAAAACATGTGGAGAATCTACCTATTGATAGAAATCCAAAAACATTTCTAAAGGAGAAGATCTCGAGACCATCTTCTTTTTAGACGTCTAGGAGGATTATTAGGTAGTGAAGGAGAAGCCAGGTTAGAAACGAGTTATTTTGGGCGGTTGGGAAGTTTATTATAGAAGGATTGGTATCTGGTTCTGGCTAAATCGGCAACATAGGGGACATTGAGGTCCTGATGGATGATTTGATTTGTGACAAAGTAAGGAGCATTAAGGATTTTACGGAGGATTTTGGACTGTAAGGATTGGATTCGAGAGGAATTATATGGTTTAGTGGAGCCCCATAGCTCAACTCCGTATGTCCAAATAGGCCTTGTAATAGTCATGTAGATCAGTCTTTTGTAATGGTTTGGACCGTTTGTCTAGTAAATGTTGTAATAGTCGGAATCGACGAGCAGTTTCCTGCCTTTTCAGTCTTGTATGAGGATTCCATGTCAGTCGTTTGTCCAGATTTAGTCCTAAGTAACGGATCTGTTGAAGGTTTACGACGAAGGGTAAATGTGATTTGGTGGGATTATTGGAATTTATTTTAATCCTCCAGTTTTGGCACCATTCTTCGAGGGTGGTGATGTGGGATTGGGATACAATGAAGGATCATTATTCGCTGGCAATAGGCATGTGTCATCGGCAAACGTGGTGAGAATAGTGTTAGGATGGGTTGGGATGTCAGTTGTAAAAACTGTATAAAGGATAGGACCAAGGATAGGAAACAGTAATGAATAAGCACTGTTGTTATTTACTTGAAATAACCTGTCTGAAAGATAAGAACGGATAATGAGATAATATCTAGGGGGTAGGAATTTACGGATCTGCGACGTATTTGAAACCGAAATATAGCCGTTAAACGGCTGGCCACCTCCTCCCCACTCCTCCACGCTTCCGCTTTATTGTCGCCTTCTGTTCAACCTTTCGCTTTGAACAGGTAGGTGCTCCTGACTTGTTCTTTGTTCATTTAATATCATCATTTTATTTATAACTATTCTTTCAAGACGTTTATTTAATCTCTACTTTCTTTTTTTTTTATGTACGTCTCCTGTACTTTTTTAGCTGTATATTTTACTTATTTTTTAAAATTTTTACTCTTCCATTGTTACTTATTTTTTATTCTTATCATTATTTATTCAATTTTATTTTATATTGATACTATTTTACGTCTTCCTTCCTTTTATTTATATGTAATTTCTTATCACTTTATTTGTACATAATATTTATCCTAGCTTAAATTGCCTTATTGTTGTAATATTCTAAGTTTTTTTTTGTTTCTTTTTAGCCCTGATGAAGCCCTGCAAAGTGGGGCGAAACGTCGGAAAATAAATAGTTGTAAACTATTTTTGTTTCTCTTTTGACCGCAACCCTGACCATCTTAGTATTTAAATTTTTACGGTCAACTATATAAACATATATATAAAATTATTTTTTATTTTCATTCCATTTCATATCTTAGCAATCTAGCAGAAGACAAGGCTGGTAGGTTTGAATTTTCATGAAAAATTCCGCTTAATAATTTATTATTCATCATCAAGGTAAACATTTTAACAAATAGGAAGCAATAAAATGCCTTGATGGCCAGTGCTTCCTTGCCCATCTCACTATAGTTCATTTCTTATTTGGAAAGTGATCTTGAACTAAAAGCGATAGTATTTTCTATGCCATCTACTACATGAGATAATAAACCTCCTAGCCAGTTAGGTGTAGTTCAGGATCGAAAGCTATAAGGACTTCTATAATGGTTTCTGAGATATAGATTTCCCAAAATAAATTCACTAACTACTGATTTTTTATTATGAAATGTTGGTTCTTACAAACTGTATCTCGGGAACTATTGAACGTAAACAGCTCTTATAGGTCTCATATTTTAGAAAATTGTCTATACTTCAAATGATGTTCTGTTAGGTTTTTTGTGTAATTCATAGTATTAAAGATATCGAACTCTAAAGGAAAATTTAATCTTCAATGTAATTTTTTATTTGAAATCCTTGCTATATTTTCTCACGACCACATGTTTTCTTCCCCCATTTTCGGAATAATACATCTGAAATTTTTGTTATTTTTTCACTTTCTAAAATCCCAGCATTTTTAAAATCAAAATTGTGTTTTTTTCTAATGCTGTCATATGCCAGGACTATTACCTGTGTTTTTAGTATTTTTGCAGTTATTCTCATATTAAACTAACCTGGTTTTAAGATGTTTCACTTATGTATATTTGGTTACACTCTTGAGTTTATCTTGTAAATCACTCCTAGTTTATCTGATTTTTCTATTTAATCGTTCATATTGGTTAGGTATGAATTGGGTTTATTACTATTCTGCATACCTTATTTAATGTTATCGTAATCATATACTGAATGTTTTAGTTAGTTCTGCTGCGTAATTTATCTTATTTATTTTATTGATTGCTTATCTTCTTTGTTACTATTAATCTTCTCCTGAGCTTTATATATTATTTCATGTACCTTGCTATTTGTATTTTTATAATAATCTGTGATTTTACTTTGATCATTTTTCTTGTTTTCATTAATTTTCAGATGTTATTTGTATTATTTGCTTCATCACGTGTTTTATTTCTTTTCTCTTTATTATTTGTTCCTTTATTATTATCACAGTTATTGCTGTTAGTATTTTTGTCACTCAGCAATGCTTTCAGTTTTTAATTATATTATTTTTAATACATTACAACAAATTTTTTGGTTTTGTATAATTTAACAACCACTAGCTCCTTAATAGTTTTTAAGATTTTTAAAAAATCTTTTAGAATGTTTATATGATTTTATAATGATTCGATATTATCATCTATCACTGTTTATAACTACAGTACCTAACCGTAATGCAGATGGCCTTTAGAAAGGCAAATCCAAGGTCAAAATCATTTTTTGGAATGTTGGAAGCGTTATATTCTATTATATTGACGTTGTTGGTATTTGTTGAACAGCGGGGGTGGTGTACACAAATAAAATATTTTTACTGTCCTTACTGTTTTATTAGTTACGGTTAGACAACGTATAACGTTCTTACTGTAGTGAGAATTAACAACACAAGTACACACACAACAATGGCTTGCTAGTAACTTACGACTGACTGTTATATAACCGTTGCAACGCGGTACAATCGATATATCACAATTTTTATATTTAACTTTAACACACCTTCTTAAATATTAAATTTAATAAAAATTAAATATCAAATTTAATTTTTCTTACAAAAACAGGATTAACAGAATTTTCATTTTATATATCCATTAAAAAAATAATTTTAAAATTACAATATTAGTTTTGTGCACAGAAAAAAACTTTTTAGTTGCAATTTTTTGATTTTATGTTTCACAATAACTTCACTGAGTTCTAGATTCAAACATCTCCAACTGGTCGCCTGTCCTTAAGTAGATGATTTGAACTTTTCGTCTTTCGTCTACATCTTTTTTTTCACAGTCAGAATTATAATATTCACCAAGTTTAACAGTATCCATTGAATCACTAAATTTCTTCTTCTACTTAGTACCAGTATATTTCTTACTTTTTCCCTCTAAATTATCTGCATCGCAATCCACATTTT
Organism: Halyomorpha halys; assembly: GCF_000696795.3. Classification (NCBI taxonomy): domain Eukaryota; kingdom Metazoa; phylum Arthropoda; class Insecta; order Hemiptera; family Pentatomidae; genus Halyomorpha; species Halyomorpha halys. The sequence continues at coordinate 108,585 of NW_027111519.1, forward strand.
TTCATCAATGTCCCAATTACATCCATATGTTTTTAATGTAGGGTATTCTTCATCTTCTTCATAAATCTCTGGGTCACCATTTAAAGTTTTTAATTTCTTTAACCTTTCTCCAATCTCACTAAGTTTCTCTTTCTGCTTCTTGATGTTTTGATGATTTCCTTTGCACTATTTCTGTCTTTTCCTTTTCTCTAGAATCATCTATGCATCTTAATGATCCTTCTAGTCTTTTATGATACCTCTTTATCTGTAGTTTTTCTTCTGTTTCAAATCTCAATTTTTTTCGGTCTCCTGCACCAGCTTGTTCTTCCAGTTCTCTTTCATTTTTAGGTAAATTTTCATTATCCTCTTCTATAGCCTTTACATGTTTTACTTTTATTTCATTTTTTGTTTCTGATACACAAGCAGTATAAGCTTTCGCATGTAAATCAACCTTCAAGTTCACTACATAAAATACCTCAGATGTTTTTCCAACTATCACGGTATGATTCTTGACAATTTTTACCATCCACCATTCTGTGTTATTTTATCCACAGACAACAAATTTCTGCTGAGATCTGGGAAGTACATCACATCTTTTAGTTGAAACTTGTCACTTTTTACACAACCAACCATTTTGGCTGTCATGGATGCACAGTTTTTAGCCAGATCTACCTTAGCATCAATAGGTTGCGTCTGCGACAATACGCTTATATTGTTGGTCATATCCCTAGTGGAATAAAAGATATCTACTTCGGAGTAACAGCTGACTCAGGCCAAGCGTACTAATAGCTTTAATCCTAACTCATCATGTAAATAAACGCAAAGAATGTATATAAGCAAAATTAAAACCAGGAATAAATCAGTTGTTATCTCGAATACGTGTGTTAGTTAGTGTTTCAACAGTAGTTTTGTTTTCTATACTATAATTTATTTGTGTAAGTTCATATAGATCTCTAAATTTTCCAAGTTATTTCTCTCGGACACGTTATTTTTTTGTAACAGTGGGTCATTTCATATGAAATATCCTTTTTTATTATTTTAGAAATTCAATGTGGGATTAATATATTTTTGTTATGTACTACGTTTATGTTTACAGATTATAATGAGTCGTTATTAATCCTTTCTTTTTTGATAATATTTACTATCATTTCAATTGATTGCACATTGTTTGGTATTCCATCAAACATGACTATGAAAAAACACATAACACGAATAATCTTTTTTTTTTTTAGTTTAAACTTGGACAGGTTTTCTTGTTGAAGAAACCCCTTATCAGTTGAAGAGCTTCCTGCACAACTGACTACTATTTAGTAAAAAGAGTAGCTCAAGAACTTAATGAGCGGCAGCAGCTGAAGCGTTGTGAGACATGTGTTTCACTGTAACTAGGCAAAAAAAAAACAGCCTTTTCCCGAAAAGATAATTCTTTGTGATGAAAAGTTGATTATATGTGACAACAGGCGTAGGTCGCGTTATTGGTTAAATATCAACGAACGTCCGGGAGAGTTGTCTAAAGCAAATTTGCCAAACAAAAAATTATTGTTTTCTGTGTAGTGGTAAATGGCAAGAATAATTCGTTTCTCCTTTTTACTCGAAGGAGGGAGACCATCAAACCCACATCATACTGCACTGATATTGACACAATGCATCAAAAACCAACCTGCATTTCTTAATTGAAAGGGACCTATACTCTTACATGATAACGCCAGAGAAGAAACTAAACGAACTGTGTTGTGAAGTCCTTCTACACCCTCCTTATTCGCCAAATGTATCTCCATCAGATGGCATCTGTTTAGAACTTTGAAAACTTCCTTAAAAGTAAAATTTTGAAAATGATTATCAGACCAAAAATGCATTTTCTGTCTTCCTTTCCTTCGCAAAACCCTGAATTTTTCAGTTCTGGGATTGAAAATTTGATAACACGATGAAAAATAATATACACGATTTAAAATGAGAGTAAATATTTTGAATAAAAATGTTTTTAGTAACTAACCTTTCTTGTGAAAAACTGACATTTCATAAGAAATGACCCAATATTTTGCTCTTTTTTTAAATTCATTGTGTAGTAATAATACTACTGTTTGTTACCGCTCAAGCTGCCGATTGACCGTTACATACTGACTCGATGCTACCTCGCTGCCATGACGAGAACTGCTACAGTTGTCTGACAAACATCATATATTGAAATGTATATTTCTTGTTAATATTTTAACCGTACAAATAAATAACCATGTTATGTGTTGTAATTTCTGTATTATTAGAATCAATAAATATTACAATAGAATCTTTTGATCCACTAAAAGCTAACGTCTTACATAGCATCTCTCGATGGCGTCTTTAGCTCCAGAGAGATAAATATACTATCTATATTATATCATATCTACTTCCTATAAATATATAATTTATATTCATAAAACTTCATCTTAATAATTTAGACAAATTAGCTCTAAATCAGTAATTCAATAATCATATATGTATATATATTTTTAATAGGAAGTCTGATGCTTTGGAAGACTTATCAGTTAAGCCAATCACTCAGTTTCCGGTGTCTTTACAAGAAGAGGTAAGTTACAAGTATCATAATCATTTCATAAAATACAATTTAAACATATTTTTAACTTACTGAACTGTTGGTTCTCCTTCTCTGTTTATTTTATATGAAACCCATTAAGCACTCATATCATCTGTAGTTTTTCAGATCCCCTCACTTTAATGAAAGGCACCCTATTAATAGTACAATTTATACTTTAAAAAAAAAGTGGTAAAATTTTTTAACTAAGTTGGCTTCGTTAACTCTATCTGTTCAATTATCTTTCTCATTCTCCTTTCCTCTTTTCCTTAATAATTTTGAGTTAACAAAGCATAGTTAATATGTAATTTTTTTTTAACCAATATTTTTATTTTTCTGTTTTTCTTATTCAGGACCAGATTTATAACTAGTCCTCAACATAGAGGGAAACACTTAAAAACAACACTTCTTTAAATGACAAAGAAAATGTTTTTGATGAGTTAAGAAAAGTTTCCATTTAATTTTCTTTCATGCAGTTTATTGGCAAACGTAATATCTTGAAAACTACCAAACCAAATCCTTTCCTCTGATGTTATGAAAAGGGGCCTCAAAAAGTCTTGGTTCTAGTAATGCCCACAATTTAAATCTGACTTTATTCTAATTCAATGGTACCATTTTGTGCTTCAAATATAATCTGTTTAATTTGCACTAACTCAAGGATAGTCATATCATCCACCAAATAATGAAACATAATAGGATATCTGTATCCTTTTAATAATTTTCTTTTAATTCCCTTTCAATATCTTAGTTCAAAACAGCATTATATTTACCACTTCTTTAAATTTAACTGGACTAAATACATCCACCATATATTTATCCCTCTCACCCTTATGTTCTTTAATTTTCCTTATAGTTGAATAGTTGAATAATTATTTTTCTTCATTATACTTATTACCATTACATTATTTTTCTTTTTTAAGTTATACTCTGTTTTCTTTTTTTTTTTTTTTTTTTTTTCAATGATATTCTATCCCTCAAACCTAGTTCTCCTTACTTGTCCTTGATATTTTTACTTTACAGGATATATAAGAGTATAATAACTATAAAGTACAGTAAACAGTATAAAACTTGTATGAACAATTATTCTTATTCTGATGCATATAAACTCAATTTTTATTATTACTTTATATGATGGAAACAGTTTATTGTTATTGTACCCAAAACTATTTGGTCCCTTATAATAATTTCCTATAAATTATTCTCCAAGAAAATAATGCCTATAATTGATCATTAATTACAATACTAAAGCATACCGTCCCTTCACTTGAGTCTGAGTTTGACTTTTATATGAATCTTTATTCTTAGGATGACACCACAACTCAATGGTAAGTCCTTACCTTCTTCATCAGCTTCTACCAATTGAGTTAGTCTTGTATAATGGTCATCAAACACATTCATTATGGTTTTGCCGTCACTTCTCAATCAGCCAATATGGGTCCTTCCTCTGTGTATCATGGGTATTTAATGTTTCAGTCAAAATTATTTTTTGGCAATCATCAACCTGTGACATCCCCCACTCACCTCATTCCGCTGATCTTTATAATCTGTGTGATAATAGGTTCCTTATAAATACTTTGAAATTCCTAGCTTATTTTCTCCAATTGTAATTGACGATCATAGCTCCCAAGATTCTGTGAACAATTTTCCTCCAAAATAAACAGTCTGTTAAGGAAAATGTTTTTGATTGGTCAAGGCCTATTGCTTCATAAATACTAATTTTATTATGCTATAAAATTATTGCTCTAGTAAATCAAAGTAACCCCTATAAGACAGGAGAACCCTTCTTCCAGCATTAGCTACCACAGTAATATCTTGAATCACCAAGGATCTTAGGTAAAGAAATTGAAAATTATTTTCTAATGTAAACTCCCCTGTTGTAACTATCTCACTAGGCCTGTTGATTTCCTCTAAGATCATATGGTAGGTTCCACATTCTCCTCTAGACTAAGTGTTTTCACTAAATCCAGAAATGGTTATATTAGACCATGGAAATATTGACTTGCAATCTGAACATTTTTCATTGGAAGTTTTAATTTGAACATTCTCTCTTTCTGTATTGATGCTTTCTTTTAAGATTTAAAAAATATAAAACAAAATGTAGAATTAAATATAAAACAAAATAATTGTCTTATAATTATTTTTTACATTAAATAATTGACTAGTTTATTATTTTATTACACTGGATAATGTTTCAGACACCTGAACAGAAGTATAGTTCATTCAAAGGGCTCAAGACTGTTTCAATAAAAAAGGTAATAACCCTATGAAGTATACTGACTGAAATTCTACATTTAAGCTCCATACCTAAGAAGTGGACCCAAGCATGGATTGTCATTTTAAATCCACTTTTTATATAATATTTGTAATTTTTAGTAATTGAATATTTTTTTTTCATAAAAATAGATGAATAGCATGACATATTCTCTTGTGTAGTATACTTTGCTGAATTGACAAAGAAAAGTTTACCTAGTTATATCAATGATATTTGTTTTTTTGATCCATGAAACAATTTGGGTATGCAGCACCTGTAGTTTACTTTAATAGTGATCGAAATAGTCTTTCAAATAATGCACCATTTCTGATTTATATATTTTATAATCTTGAGGTATTACTCTTTCTTTATGCAACAAACAATCATAGATATAGCTCGATTTTCTTTAATATATCTCTTAAAATCATATAACATTAAATTAATATCAACAAATGTAATCGGCTTAAATGAAGGGCTGTTATTTTATTTATAAAGGATTAAATTTAATATTTACACAATTTTAAAATTATTTTTGTAAAATTTTAAATACTTGATATATTAATAATTTTGATTGCCCCTTGAACAGAATTACAAACAGCACAATACTTTTCTTGGGTATTACTTTATGCAGCATGTTCTTCAATAGTTCCCAGATTGATTTGTTTATTGCATTATTTAAACTTAATAAACATTAAATAATAGAATAATTACCAGATTTTAAATCTACACATACATCTGTCATTTTATATCAAATAATTACCTTAATAGCTTATATATTTGTATTATCTTAGTATGCTGTTGTCAGTTGACAGTAAATTTATATATATATATATATATCTTATATATTTGTATTATCTTAGTATGCTGTTGTCAGTTGACAGTAAATTTATAT
>NW_027111519.1:114401-122894 GCF_000696795.3 Halyomorpha halys
GAAAACAATAGCAAGAAGCCTTCTGTGACTCTCCTCGGGACCTCCAACGTTTGGCATAAGGTCTGATATTAAGGATGCTACTTTGGCAGATTTGGCGCTAATATGTTCGTTGTGAACACTGAAGTAGAGACGTGCATCGATCATGACTCCTAGGTATCCTAAGCAAGACTGGGAACGAATTTCGTGCCTACCCATCGTGACAATGATGGACTTAGTTTGCTTCCTGCTGGTTACTAGGAGAACCTCGGTCTTGTGACCTGCAAATTGTAGGCCTACCAAAGACAGTCAACCTTGGACCATGGCAACATCCTGGTTAGTAATGAGGGTAACTTCTTATATGTACTTCACCGCCACTACCGCTGCAACGTCATCTGCGAATCCCACAACTGTTGCTCCCTCCGGAATTGTCAATTTGACATACATGACGTTCCACAGAAGAGGCCCTACTACAGAGCTCTGTGGGACACCTCCAGTCACCTCGCATCTCCTTTGGCCAATGTCTAAAAGATAAAACAGAACTGTATCTTTGATGTTGTCTGTAAGAATCCTCATAAGATAAAACAGCACCACCATAGTCTGTAGGGCATCTGTTGTACAGGTCCATCTTGCAGTATTTAAAGTATTCTTAACATCTAGAGTGATGATTGCTGCATAACACTTACCACCTCTCCTCTACCTCGCTCCTACAATTGCTGTACGGGCCATCTCGACTACCAATCCAACAGCATCTATCGTGGATCCCTATTTACGAAATCCATATTGAGCCCCCGAGAGGCTATTAACTCCCTCAATGAACTCTTGTAGCCTGAGGGAAAAGATTTGTTCTCAAATGCCTTACCCATTGTATCCGATAAACAAATTGGATGATAGGTTGACGGGTCTTCCAGTCTTCCCTTACCCTTTGGAATACGTACGAGGCACTGTCTCTTCCAAGGTTTCGGAATTGAGCCTTCACGAATGCAAGAATTGAAGAGATCGATGAAAAGATCCGACCGTTTCCTGAGAGCCACCTCCAGAGCTACATTAGGAATTCCTGTTGTAGATCCTAGGCGATGTCCTATCTCTCCCTGCGTGATTTGTGGAAAATCCATTCCATATATATTGTCTATATATCCAGTAGTATTCGCCTGTTCCGGGAATAGAGTTCTGACAATATTATCCACAACATGCGATCTCGTGGGGAGCTGCATCGTGCCTTTACTTAGTTTCCCAAGTTCTATTTTGTAAGGCCTGAAGGTGTTTAGTCTTGAATTAGCATGTCTTGATTGGTGGCAGGCATTAGCCGCTGTGCGGTGCCTAGGTGTTTGAATTTTCTTTGTAGACGTCTTTGATGGTAGTATCTCCTCAATATCGCTCGGATTTTTCTTTCCTTGAGCGTGGAATCCGCACCACAGGCTGAGGTTAAGCTGCGCTGGATTCTGTTGTCTCCTATTATTGTGTCCCTGGTAGAGATCTATCTGTGGGGGATTCGTGTCTGCTGTCCTCATTTCCTGTTGCACCTTCTTATTTTCTTCTGCTCCTCCTGTCATCTTGATGTCTGTATCACCGATTAGTGTCACCATTTGTCGAGGTGGGTTATTTTCTTAACTATTCTGCTTGTCCAGAAGGCCTCGACAATGCGTATTCAGTTAATAAAAGTAAGTTAGGTGGCCAGGAAGATGACTAGATAGGATGAGACTAACGGTTGATACCCCTTATATCTCGGAGAATGGTAACCTCGTCCTACCGGGTACTATTTTGATAAACATGAGGGAGAAATGCAGACCTGAAGGGTACTAGCCTCCAGAGTCATGCAGGAAGGTGCCCTCATCCAGCCGGGTACTATTCCGACAGAGGCGAAGGAGGTATGCAAGCCTGGAGGGTAGCTAGCCACCGGAGCTTACGAAAGGAATACAGGTAGAGGAGAGAGATCATATCAAGGGTGACAAAAAATAACCATTCAGAAATCAGAATAGGCTATAAACCGAAACTGTCTCAAGCAGAAGCTATGGATCTATGTTCTTCTGAGTTCTGTGATCTGTTAGGGGTTCTTTAAGACCCTTATTTACAGGCCTAGTGCATACGGCTGTGGCTGAGAAGCGGTCTTATCTTATCTGCTTGAGGTAGTTCTGTGTATTATTTTGGCATCGTTTATTTATAAAAATCAAATCTTGGTATTTATTAAAATATAAAAACAACAATGTAATATATAATGTCATGAACTGTTTTGATTTTACCTCTACTGTTATAAAATGGTGAAAAATATTTGATAGAAACTAATTTGTCTTTAGTATTGCATCCATACCCTTCAGCATTGAAGTTAATACTCTCCTCAAACACTGAAGAGATAAAAATGTTCATTAACATCAACAACATCCTATTTTCTTTATTATTAATATTATTATTATTATGTTTATTCTTCTCAGATTTCTGGTTATATATAATTCCTGGAAAATAATTCAAGGAAATGTAGATGGTATTGCTCATTTCCTCACAATGCTACATGTATCGAGAAGGTCTGCTTTTTTAGTCATTTTCAAGTTGTTTTTAAATCTAGCTTAAAATGTTCTGTATCCTCTCTTTTGCTTTTCAATATGAGACCATTTGAAGAAATAACTATAGATGTTACTATTAATCTATCCAGGTGATAAACAGTTTTTTATCTCAAAGGCAAGCACCTGGTTTTTCCTTATTTTTCTACCCTTGTGGTAAGTAAGTTGGAGTAATTTGGAATAGTCGTGTCTATTATTCTCATTTTTTTTTTTTCTGTATAACCAAAATATCTGGGTGGTATGCATTACCCTGTCGTCCATAATAATTTGCTCATCCCAGTAAACTTTTGTATTTACATTTTCAAACAGTGTTTCAGGGGCATAACAATAGTATGGGATCAAATCATAGCTTACTAATTCCAGTTTCCTACAGATATGTCTTTCTACATTATTGTGCCTTTTCAAATAGTCTGTCCTGACTATGTCCTAGGGTTTCATATCTGTTTGTCACATGCTAAATAGATTCATGAGACTTCAAGCAGAAGCGACATCTATATGTAACAAGATTATTCTTAAGGACATGCTGTCTATAAGCCCTGTTTGCTATAACTTGTATCGTGATATAATATCCTTCTACCTCGCCAAAAATATAATCTGTCTTTAGCCACTCAAGAGAGAATTTATAATTGATCTCTCATGGACCTGGTAATAGAACCTACCATGTAATTCCTTTTCCTTTCATACCAAGAATGATAGCCGTTTAATCTTTATCCATTTATTATGGGAGGTCCCACTTTGCATTCAATCTTGGTAGGGAAGAACTTTCTCAAGGTAGCATCCTTCTGGCTCATCACCCACCCTCTATTCCATTCCTATATTGAGAACTCCCACAACATTTTCTTCCATAAGTTCAGGATTTCACCAATCTTCTCTTGAAATCCCTCTGATAGTGCTTCCAGTCCCTGCTTCTACACTTCATATTTAATGACATCCTCCTTGAGGCCAGCACCTGCACCGCCTTATGCAACACCATTCTGTAGGTCTTCGTGACCCTTCAGCAGAGCCAATCTCTGTATGGTGGTCAGTCTCCTCTTCTGATCCTGCATGAGATTCCAGCTCCATACAGGGGAAGCGTACCTCAGAAAACCCAGGACCATGCCTTTGTAAATGGTCATTGTGGAAGGATACCTACTTGCCCGAACGCACCGCCTATTCTACCTATTCCATTGAGTGACAGGGTCACCCTATCTCTTAAATAAAACAGGTGAGGAATGGTGTCAAATCATCTTCTTATCTTCACACCAAGGTACGTTACCTCCTCACCTGGTCTAATCCTCTCTCCTCGGATATCTACGGGGATAGGATGAGCCCTATCCATGGACCCCCTAATGAGTATGGTCTGAGTCTTAGGTGTGCCCATACTCTACTTCCTCCTCACACACCACTCTCCAACGAGACCAGTGCACCTTTCTGCTTCTATCTTCAATCTGGCTCAGCTGTTCTTTGCCATGATGACTACCAGGTCATCAACATAGGCTTTGATAAGGAACCCTCTGTTCTCTAGCTCCTCCAACAACTCGTCAAACACTAAGAAGAACAATTGTGGAAGTATGTAACAATAAAAGGTGATCTAGTTAGGATCATGATTAACCACCAGGTTTTGTCTCTATTAAAGATACCCAATTTACAGAGGCCGGGTGTGTTCCAGGTAGATCTCCCAATCCAAAGGTCACTCCATAGCTGATATAACTGAATTATCTGCCACAGCTGGACTCAAACCTTCACCCAGGAGATAAGACAGTGCTTTACTCACTCAGCTACCCTACTCCTAATAAGATTTTAGAAAAAACAATATAAAAATGAAATTGATTTCATTTTATATTGTTTTTATTCTTATATATATATGAAATATACAGTAAGGGGGAATATTGTGATCTCAAACAAAATATGTTTCTCAAGATTCCCTTAATCAAAAATGGTTTGTTTATCAAAACAGTCTAGCTCAAAAATTAAAAGTTAAACGTAACTGAAATTATATACTGAAAGTAGGTATATGCTTAGAATGTTTCAGCAACTTTTTTGCTAAAATAAAAGAACTGGATATACCTCTTCTCTTTAAATTATTGATTTTACAGTTTTTTTTTACATTTTACATATTCTGGAATTATGATAAGACTTGTCATAACAACATACAATAAATGGCTTTTATATTAGCAAGGTCTTATCCTCATTGAAATAGTGTGAAAGGGCTCAAATACTGAATTTTTCAAATTGCTTCCTCTGAAGTACCTTTAATTATTTTTATCTGAATTAATTAACTGTAAATTTTTTTGTGTTTCCTCAGCTGCCATGAAAAAGTTAGTTTTTACTTTCAATTACCTAAATACAAATTATAGAGTAAGCGGAAGTATTGCGATCATACAACTTTCAGAAAACTTACTTGAGCAAAAATTAATTTCTATTCATAGTAGGGTGGTAAGTGAAAATTGTGTGATGTGTGATCACATACATTTCAAACCAATTATATGTTAATTGTTCAATGTAGTGATACTATTTTTTATCCTTCAGTTATGGATTTCCTGCTGAATTGGAAAAAGTTTCATTGTACCTGATCTCATTTCACATTTAGTTGGGAAGGAATCATAGTAATCAAATAAGGTTCATAACTAATAATTTTAGGATTAGAATAAGTTTAATGCATTAAATATTAAACAAGACTGTTTTGTACAATATAAGGTAATAAATTATTATCCATTTTATAAACTTTGGGAACCTATAATACCATATTAACTAATATTTTTAATATAAATGATGTATAAAAATTAAACATTATTCTTTCACAATACAAATTTTATAACAGTTAGTTACAACTTATAGAAATAATAAATTATAATTTCAATCACAATGACACACACACATATTATTTCTAATTATTATAAAAAATATTGGTCAAATATAAAACATAGATTGTAATAAATTCATAATAAACTATTAATAAGCCAATATATAGTGGTGGAGAAAAATTAGAAATCAAAATATAAAATTTTTCAACATTAACCAAAGAAACTTGGATCTACTGATTTGTCTAAGTTGCAACTGATATAATGAATCATCTTTCAAATATTAACATTTGGTCAGTCTAGCTATCGTTAAATATGTGGACATTGTGTAAAAATTAATCTTAGTTTAGAAATTTTAGAGTTATTCTTTTGTCACAGCCTGGGGGCAGTATCGAGAGATGTCATCGTGGAAGTTCCCCTTCACATCAGGTATGAATTCTGAAACAAATACAAAAAATCTTTAATGCATCTCGCATGGAAAAGTGCATGTCAAGATTGAATTGTACATGCTTCCCTGCATGGAAGTCAGCTGATCAGAGATTTTTCACTGAATAACAATTTGTTTTTTATTTAACTTTAAATTATTCAGTGTGCACAGGAGGGTCTGGGGGTCTCATTGCAAAATTTAATTGTCCAACAGCATGGTGTTTTGAACTAATTTATTTTGTTTACTTATTTTAAAACTTATTTTCACATAAATAAATAATTACAGTAATAAATGCAATATATTGAACACATGATTTGATATAAAAAATTAAACAAATAATAACTGTGTCCCACAGATCCACCTGTCACATTGCACATTAACTATCCCATTTAATTTGCGATTAATAATATATTATATGGCATAATAGTATGTCTGGTTGCTTATTAAGCAATATAAATGTTTTTTATGAGAAGTCCGTTGGATTGTTTCAACTAATTTTAATTAAAAACATTCATAAGAGTCAATTGTGTCTATTTGATTGATTTTGATCATCCTTTTATTAATTTTTTTCTTGAACACGGTGGACACAAATAAAATGTTTTAACTGTTCTTACTGTTTTATTAGTTACGATTAAATAACATAAAACGTTCTTACTGTAGTGAGAACAAACAACACAAGTGCACATACAATGCTTATTGGCAACCTCTAACTGGCAGTTACAAAACCATTGCAAATGGTACAATCGATATATTGTAGTTTGCCAGTTGCCATTACAGTTTGCCACAAAGCAACATGAATACAATAAAAATTCAATTTTTACATCTCACTCTAACACACCCTCTTAAATATTCATTTTTTATCACATTTAGTTTTACATAATTTTTCTTTTAAAAACAGGATTAACAGAATTTTCATTTTACATACATAACAAAATAATTTTTAAATTACAATATTAGTTTTGTGCACAGAAAAAACAATAAAAAACTTTTAAGTTACAATTTTTGATTTTAATGTTTCACAATCACTTCATTGAGTTCTAGATTCAAACACCAACAACTGGTCGTCTGTCCTATTGTAGATGATTTAAACTTTTCGTCTTTCGACTACATCTTTATTTTTCAAGTCAGAATTATAATATTCACCAGGTTTAACAATATTTGTTGGATCATTAAATCCCCTTTTCCCTCTGGATTTCTTCTTCTTCATATTCACCAGGTTTCACAGTATTTAATAGATCACTAAATCCCCTTTTCATTCTGGGTTTCTTCTTCTTTTTCTTAGTACCAGTATATTTCTGTCTTTTTTCTTCTAATATTTCTTCATCTTTGACACAAATTTCTGGGTCACCATTTAAATCTTTTAATTTGTGCAACTTATCTCAAATCTCACCAGGTTTCTCTTTCTGCTTCTTCTTGATTTATTCATGTTTCTTAGCCTTTCCTTGCACAATATCTGTCTTTTCCTTTTTTCTAAAATCATCTGTGCATCTTAATGATCCTTCAAGTCTGCTAGAATACTTCTTTATCTGTATCTGATTTTCTTCCATTTCAAATCTGAAATTGTTTCGGTCTCCTGCATCAGCTTGTTCTTCCGGTTCTCTTTCATCTTTAGATAAATTTTTATTATCCTATTTTATAGCCTTTTCATTTTTTACTTTTATTTCCATCAATGTGTCACCACTTTCAGAACCTGAATTAAGATTAAATTCATTTTTAAATGTTCTTTTAGTAGCTTCATGTTCTTTAACATAAGCTAATTGTTCACAAGCTTTGTATTCACCACTGGATTCTTCACTAATACCAACTGTCCTTAACCAATAGTTTAATAGTCTTTACCAATAGTTTAATATTCTGTCGAGATGGGTTATTTTCTTGATTATTCTGCTTTTCCAGAAGGCCTCGGCAATGCGTGTTCAGTTAATAAAGGTAAGGTAGTAAACAAGGAAGATGACTTGATAAGATGAGACTAACGGGAGACACCCGTTATATCTCGGAGAATGGTAACCTCGTCCTACCGGGTACTATACTGATAAACACAGGGGGGAATGCACACCTGGAGGGTAGCTAGCCGCCAGAGTCATACGGAAGGTGCCTTCATCCTGCCGGGTTCTATGCTGACAGAGGCGAAGGAGGTATGTAAGCCCGGAGGGTAGCTAGCCACCTGAGCTTACCTCCGTAAGGTAGAGGAAAAAGAGAGATTACCTTTTTTTTTTTTTTTTTTTTTTTTTTTTTTTTTTTTTTTTTTTTTTTTTTTTTATCGATCCCTTTAAAACATAAGTAAAAAGTGAATTAATAAGTGCATTACTGTGAAGAAAGTAATTCGTGTTGGGTCTTACCTTTGGTATTTTAAAGTTACCTGTTATGTTTAATGTTATATGTGAGCTATCCATTCTAAAAGGAGCTATTTTAAGTCCAGAGGTGAGGGACCTACTCGTGTTGTATCGCATATAAGATAAAAATAAAAAACATTAATTAATAAAGACGATATATAACGGTGAAATAATAAGAAAAACAGTCAGAAGTCGAAAAGAAGTTTGGGGGAGGGGGAAGGGGTGCATCAGAAGAGGGAGTTATGAGGTGATGTTAATAGGATTTTTGGAACCTTTCCTGCCCTGCCACCTCACAGGAAGGGGGATGGAGTGATAGCCTGGAATACTGGATTGAAGGAGGCAGGGAGACTGTCAAAGAATTTAATGTGTCTCCGTGTGATGTGTTGTTTTACTGATTCTAACTGTAGTTCGTTATGAATGAGATT
>NW_027111519.1:124131-127991 GCF_000696795.3 Halyomorpha halys
TTTTTCGATGGAGTAATCATTCCGTTAAATCTAAAAAAGTCGATGAGAGGCACCGCCTGTCAGTATGCATTTATTTGCGGTTCAATGTATTCCCTTCGACCATCTCTCTTTATTCTTTTAAAGTATTTACAGTTTTGATGTTTTTTACATTTGTATAATAACAATTATTAACATATGAACAACTGAATTAATACAATATTCGTGTAAGATAAACATTTGTGACTGCATATTTTACTGATGAAAATTGGTTAGCTTGATTTTAGGTTTACTACAACAAATAAACAATGCTGAAATGATATATAACATAAACATACTAAAAATCATTTATATGAAAAATAATTTACTCATAAAGGAGGATAGTACACTAGTACTAGTAGTAGCGAAGACAGCTCAACAGTGAGGATGCTGAGGCTTTAAGGGATAAGCGCCCGAGAACAGGAGGCTCAAATGGAAGGAAAAGAGACGGTGTGGACTCGGATCGAATACAATCGGCCTAGGACTACTGCGCCGCCATGGAGAAGAAGAGAGCACAAGGATAGCGGTAAGGATAAAAGGCTGAACAGAGACAGATCAGAGCAAGGAAAACCAAGAACCAGCACCCGTCGAGAGGACCGAATCTGTCATGGATACGGCAAAGTTGGGCACCTGGTGGCTCAATGTCCCCGAACTCGGTGCTTTGAGTGTGGAAATGAGGGACACATAGCAAGACAATGTCCCTATGTGTACTGTAGGCAGAGATCGGGCCAGGTGGAGCCGATGGAAGTGAATGACCAGGCGAAGAAGAGTACACCAGAGAAGAAACGATTCCGCAAGCGAGTCCACAGAAACGTCGGAGGCCTCTGAAACAGAATTAGAAGGAAGGGAGCCGGAAAGAGGGCAGAAAACCAGGAGGAACTTCCGTAGACGTACCGAAGAAGAGGGAAGAATCAGAAAGGAGATCTGAAGGGGGTGCCGGCAGAGGGGCGACCGCACAGTGGTAAATTACAACATGAGGAAGAAGAGCGGCGGTCTCTCTATAATAGAGATAGTAGGAGTGAGGTGCCTTGTGGACACTGGCAGTTCCAACACTATCATGTGCCGAGAAGCCCAAGAGAAGTTATGTGGTGGAGAGAGGACACACCAGATTCAGGAATGTCAGTATGAATTAATCACCCTGGGTGGCCCTTGTGTAGTTGAGGGGGAGGTGGAGATTTATTTATATGGATGATCTATTAGTGTTCAGAAAGAACGAAGACGAACATGTGCAACATTAACACAGCGTATTCCAGAGAATCAGGTAATTTGGGATCAAATTATCGGGGGAGAAATCATCTTTGGGGCAGGAAAAAATAAATGTTTTGGGCCACACGAATTCCAGGGAAGGAGTTAAACCCGACGCAGATAAAGTCGCAGAAATACAGAAGATGGCAGTGCCTAGGGATGTGAAGGGAGTTCGGGGGGAACTTTAAATTATTATCGGAAATTTGTACCAGAAATGGCTGAGCACCTCGTCCCACTATTCCACTCGAGCACCAACAATCTTCTGAAGAAAAGCAGAAAGGTGATCATCACTCCAATGGTGGAAGACAATACAAAGCGGTGCATGGAGAAGCTGCAACAGGAGCCGATGCTTGCTTTTCCGGACTTCACTCGGCAATTCAATATCACTATAGACGCGAGTGATTATGCATTGGGAGCGGTGTTGCCTCAGGATGGTAAAGGGGAAGATCGCCCAGTGGTCTATGCCAGTAGGCGCCAGAGACCAGATACAGTGCGTTGGGAGAGCTCTTGAGAATAGTATGGGCTGTTGACCACTTCAGACCTTATGTGTTTGGCAGAAGGTTTGGGTACACACTGACCACAGGCCTCTTTAATGGGTGGGGACGTTGAGGGAATCTTCCGTTAGGATTACGCGTTGGAAGGAGCTCCTAGCACAATATAACATGGGCATAATATATAAACCAGGAAAAGAAAATATGGTAGCCGATTTGTTGTCTCGAGCAATTACAGTAAATGCAGTAGAATAGGAGGCCGGAGAATCGTCCAGGCAATTCCTGCGGGACTGGATACCCACGGAATGTGACGGAGGAAGAAAATAGGGAGTAATCTTCGTCTGACGAGAGCTCGGAGGAAGGAAGACCAGTAGGTATGGAGGAACTTGAGGACATCATAAATAACAAGAGGCGGCACTATCGGAAGACGAGGACCACTGCTTTAAGTTGAGTGCAGCAAGTATATCACGACAATTTGGTCACATCCAGGCGTGAAGAACGACCAGGGCCCTGTTTCATAATGAAATCTAATAGTATTGGTTCATAGTACAAGTGTAGAAACAATGTAGTAATTAAACTAATACTTGTATTTTTTAATAATAGTGAGGACTATTAGTGATATTACAGGAGTTAAAAAGTACAAGTTACTATTGTACAAGTCAGTGTAATTGTATGAAGTTAAATCGACTAGACTAATAGTATTAGTTTGTACTTTATTATGAAACATGGCCCAGATCTGTATAATGTTGAACAATGCTTTGAAGCCTGGAGAAAATTGTTACCTTTACATTGGGAATGAAACCATTTGGGAGAAAATCAAGCGGCTATGGCGTGATGAATACAGGAATGGACAGGACTTTCGCCCGATGCAAGCTGATGGTGGAAACCCTTCGGGAGGACGATCGCCAAAGAGAAGTGACTGTAGCATATCATCAGGGCAAAACAAATCACCACGGAATCTCGGAGACACTGCAAGCGTTAAAGAGAAGGTACTTTTGGTGGGGGTGAAGAAGACAATCATAGAAGTAGTATGGAATTGCGAAGTTTGTCTAAGCACGAAATATGACAGAAATCCACCAAAGGGAGACCAGAAGAATCACATACCCCAGATGCACCGCTTAACGATCTGCAGATCGATACTTTTACATGGAGAGAATATAAATGGATAACCATGATTGATATCTTCAGCAAGGCGGCAATGGCGCACCAGGTGCAGGACAAGTCATCGGAAGCAGTGTTGACAGCTTTCTGATAGCGGTTCCAATTCTACGGAGTTCCGGACCGCATCGCATCGGACGGAGGAAGAGAATTCGACAATGCCACGAACTGAATGAACGATTCGAACTGAAATGAAGGACCTTGATGTGACATGGCACCTCAACGTACCAGGACACCCCAAGAGTAGAGGAGGCATAGAGTGGTTTCATGGAACGTTGAGTGATTATCTACGGTTATATCAAATCTATAAGGAACCGGATGTAGCAATGCCTTAGGCGATAGCAGCGTATAATCATTCGGTACACACCGTTACGGGGTTTTCACCATTTGAGATCCTCTTTGGCCTTCGAAGACACCGGCGGGACAATAAGTGCACGGCGGCAGACGGAGAGGAAATACACAACAACCATGTTGCTCGAAGAAAGTTATCTATAATCTAATCTAGTATGAGGTTAGATTATAGAAAATTTATTCTATTTATTGGTTTTAGTTTTAAGATTGCTATTAATTTTAGTAAATATTGTCTTTTTCATTCTAACTTGTTCAATTACTGTCAAATTTTTTTTTTAAATTATGTATTTAGCATTTTTTTAAGGGAGCTTGTGAGTTTCTACAAGGATATTGTCGGATTTAAGTAATCCGAATTTTTCGGTTAATTTTTGGTTTTATGTAAAGTCGGGGTTGGGGGTCTCATTTTCTGATGGCCCACCTTTTATTACACTCGGGACACCTGCAGTATAGCACGAGCAGGTACCGATGTAAACAGATATGTATATAGGAATTTTTGTTATTGTAAATAGCTTTTTATCTTTATTGTTTTTTATTTTCTATATTATTATACTGTATAGTTGAATGGAATATGGTCCGGGTGCGGTAAAAAAAAAACTCAAA
>NW_027111519.1:130141-131335 GCF_000696795.3 Halyomorpha halys
TTTTTTTCGTTATTGTGGCATAACTGTCGTCCCCACTCCTCCCAATACCAACGGTCACTTCATTTTTGACTGCCGTCAAAACAGGTATGCATTCTGTCTCATCATTTGACTAGTGTTTTTTTCTTTTTACATCTCTTTATTTGTATTTTCTTTAATATTTCTTCTCTTATCTATCTGTTACCTGATACGCTAGTTCTACCCTCTCCACATTAACGAATCTCTTTGCATATCAACAAGGAAATCATCTGGGCGGGAGTCCGGAGGTTCGTGTCTTCCAGATGATTAGTCATCGTTTATTAATTACAATTTCCTCGATCTCGTCCATGCTTCCTATAAAGAGTGAATAGGAGAACTTAAATTGAGAAGACAAAAGATATAGGAAGATTTTTGTTCTAAGAATATGGAAAAAAAAAAGATACCAAGGATGTATTGCCATCAAAAACTAGGATAAAACCGTTTCAATTCGGTGTACCAACAGGAGACACATGAGAGCATAGAAAACTTGAAGTTGGGTCTTAAGAAAAATTCATAAATTTCATCTCTAGATAGCCCTTCAAGCAACCATAGTCAAAGTGTAGGAAAATAAAAGAAGATACTTTAAGCTTTCGGGTTCATTGAAGATTGTAAGTATAGAATCTAAAAAATTGATTTTCGTGTGACCTGAGAAATATAGTTGTTACAGGAAATTTTCTGATCACAGATGACAACTAGCAGGTCACCACTGATAGGTGACAGGTTTCGTAATGCTTTGGCTTCAACAGGAATTATTATGTCTTCTGGTGAAGAAAACACCGACTTTTCTGGGAAAAAGGGTTTCTTCTTACTATATAGGACCAAGAAGAAACAACTAACCCAAACTGCAAGATTTTATAAAAAAAAAAAAAAATGTCAGTGACAAAGCTGATCCTGCAAGTAATTAACTCCATTAATTTGTACGATATTAGCTGGGAAAAATGTTTAAAAATACATAACAACTTGGTATAAGCAATAGATCTGAGTTTAAATGAATATTAAAAATTTACTAAGGTATTAAACTGTCACTACACATATGATTCACTGGCTATTATAATCGACATTATTGTGTACAGTAGAGATGCGACATCGATATAAAAACATCGATGTTCAATACTAAAACATCGATGTTAAAAAACCATCGACAAAAAAATCGATGTTTTTCAACATCGATGTTTTTTT
>NW_027111519.1:132560-146549 GCF_000696795.3 Halyomorpha halys
TATTTTAGGCAAAGGTTTGTATGTAATGATGTTTTAATATTAAGCATAGATATTTTAAAACATCGATGTTTTTCTAGTCGTAATTTATCTTTATTACGTCGTTATCGTGATGGTTGGAGGTCCTTTTTTATCCCACCACATTGTTGAAAGGAAATTGTTTATACCGTAAATTTTTTGTTTTCATTTAGTTACTTTTTTAAAAAAAATAAAGATTAGGACAAACGTAAAACATCTAAAGTAAAACATCGATGTTAAAAAAACATCGGCTTAAAAACATCGATGTCAAAAACATCGACATCGATGTCGCATCCCTAGTGTACAGCCTATAATCACTGAGGACTTGTATTGTGATCAGTATCAACCATCCTATAATCAACAAGAAGTTGTGATTCTTAAAAGATTAATAAAATAGGAATTTCCAATGATAAAAATAAATACAAACTTATAGCAGAGAAGAAATAAATAACAGTTTTGTGAGAAACTAAAGTAATTCAACTACCTAAAGACTGAAGAAGTGTCTTTCATGAAAGCATCACTTTCATTATTTCTAGCAATGGGCTAGTTCCAGAAAAAGCTATTAAAAGTTACAAAGAATTATGATTTCCTCAAGATGAACTGAAAAAAAGGACAAAATGTAAATCTAAGTGAACATTGAGAAAGAGAAGAAGAAGAAAAAATTTTGAACAAATAACTAGATTTTTTGTGAAAAAATAAATAATTTAGTTCTCCTGGTTTCAAACAAAGTTAATTTAACCATAACTCTATGGTAACAGCTTTATCTAACTAAAGATTGTGAATATTTATTGCACTTTGTTAAAACATTGAGTACTGATGTCAAAGCATGTTCAACATTTAGTTCCACTATTGTCAAATCTACGTCGAACCATGTTCAACATTTTATTTTCACGTTAAGATAGGATATTCGAGTCTCAAGGGAGTGGCTTATCATTTGGCACCAGCCTTGGAGAGATCGCTTAGAAGCTACCATCCAGTGTTATTGTATTTTTTTCTTCAAATTTTCCCATAAATGGAGATAAATTGATAATAATCGACTAATATTTGTTTCTGTCAATTCTTTTCTTTCTAGAAATGTTTTAAAAGACGTAAAACCTGTTCTTTTCAATTATAAAAAATATAATTACATATCATTGTAAAAACTCACAAGCTCCCTTAAATATACGATAAATACATAATTTAAACCTAAGAAAATTTTTTTAAAAAAATTCATACAGTAAATGAACAAGCTAGAATGAAAAAGAAAATATTTAAAAAAATCAATAACAATCTTAAAACAAAAAAACAATAAATAGAATAAATAACTGAATTTTTTGTAGTTTAAACAAGAATGGGAACACTTCAGTTTTTATATTGTCATTGCCGAAGTTTTAATTATTTAATATGGACAGTTCTCCTCTTTTTGGGTTCTCTGATACTTTCTACTGTCACAATATTCTGTTCCCTTATAATTATTATCCTGAATGGACCCTCGTATCGCTGTATCTCTTTACCCTTGTTAGACCCTAGCTTTCTATTTGCGATCGTCCTGATTTTGATTGCCCATAACTTTCTTCGAGCAACATGTTAGTTGTGTATTTTTTCTCCGTCTGCTGCTGTGCCTTCGAAACCAAAAGATGATCTCAAATGGTGAAAACCCCATAACTGTATGTACGGAATGATTGTATGCTGCAATCACCTTAGGTATTGCCACGTCCGGTTCCTGTCCCTAGTCAACCTGATATAGTCGAAGATGGTCACTCAACGTGCCATGAAGCCGTTCTATATCTCCTCTACTCTTGGGGTGCCCTGGTTTGTTGAGGTGCCATGTCACATCAAGGTCCTTCATTTCAATTCGAATCATGGCATTGTCGAATTCTCTGCCTGAATTTGAAGAAATGCGCTCCGGAACCCCGTAAAATTGAAACCACATTTGGAGAGCTGGCAGCACTGCTTCTGAAGACTTTTCCTGCACGGTGCGCCATTTCCGCCTTACTGAAGAGATAAAGTATGGTTATCCATTTAAATCCTCTCCATGTGAGAGTGTCGATCTGTAGATCGTTGAGCGGTGCATCTGCTGTAGGTGTCTCCTCTTGTCTGCCTTTTGGAAGATGTCTGTCATACTTTGTGCGTCGACAAACTTCGCAGTTTCCCTCAACTTCTGTGATTGTCTTCTTCATCCCTCACCAAAAGTACCTTATCTTTAACGCTTTCAAACGGTTTCATTTCCCACGTACAGGTGATACTTTTTTCCAGGCTTAGAAGCATTACTCAACGTTCTACGGATCTGGTCGTTCTTCACGCCTGGCTCAATATCGTCGTGATATTGCTCATCTTATACTTGCTGCACTCAACCTTGAGCAATCCAGTGGTCCTCTATACAATATACCGCCTCTTGTCGTTAATTATGTCCTCCAGTTCCTCCATATCTACTAGTCTTCCTTCCTCCGAGCTCTTATTGGACGAAGATTCCTTCCTATCATCTTCCTCCGCCACTTTCTGTTCTTCTTTCTCTCCCGTGTCCACTCCCGCAGGAATTGCCTAGATGGTTCTCTGACCTCCTCTGCATTTACAGTAATTGCTCGAGACAACCAATCAGCTACAACATTTTATTTTCCTGCTTTATATATTATTTCCATGTTATATTGTGCTAGGAGCTCCTTCCAACGCATAATCCTAGTCGAAGATTCCTTCAACTTCCCCACCCATTGAAGAGGCCTGTGGTCAGTCTCCAATACCTTCTGCCAAACACATAAGGTCTAAAGTGGTCAACAGCCACTATTACCAAGAGCTCTCCCAACGCATTGTATCTGGTCTCTGGCGCCTACTGGCATATGCCACTGGGCGATCTCCCCCTTTACCATCCTGAGACAACACGGCTTCCAATGCATACTCACTCGCATCTGTAGTAATAATGAATTGCCGATTGAAGTCTGGAAAAGCAAGCACCGGCTCCTGCTGCAGCTTCTCCATGCACCGCCAGATATTGTCTTCCACCAGCGGAGTGATGATCACCTTCCTGCCTTTCATCAGATGGTTGTTGAGTGGGACGAGGTACTCAGCCATTTCTGGCACAAATCTCCGCTAATAATTTAATGTTCCCAGCAAACTCCGAACTCCCATCACATGAACTACCTAGGTACCCGAGTGGGCGCACCAGATTAGGATGCACCTAAAAAACCAGCACAAGACGACGTTTACTTTCGAGAGAGGCCACTACGAATTTACGAGGATGCCTTTCGACCTAAAAACTCTCCGGTAATATTCAAAGGCTCAAAGGCTCATGCACGAGTTTCTGAGGGGATAAGATGAATCTGTCTGCAAAGTTTGTATGGATGATTTGCTGGTATTCAGTAAGTCCGAGGTGAAACAAGCGCAACATCTGAGGAGTGTAATCCAGCGGATGAGGGAGTTCGGCTTTCACCTTTTACGGAAGAAGTCGGTGATTGGTCAAACACAAATAACGTTTCTTGGACATAGAATTTCAAAGGAGGGGGTACGACCAGATGCCCTGAAAGTAAAAGTCCTGCAGAAGATGGCCGTAGCGAAGGATGTAAAAGGAATCAGGAGGTTGTTGGGGACGTTAAATTATTACAGACGGTTCGTACCCGAAATGGCTGAGTACCTCATACCCTTCAACAATTTACTGAAAAAGGGTCCAAGATAGTTATAACGGCAGACATGGTACACAGTCTTCGGAAATGTATAGAGCAATTGCAGAGGGAGTTGATTCTTGCATTTCTCGACTTTCAGAGGCCGTTTGCACTTACGTCGGATGCCAGTGAGTATGCGCTGGGTACTGTACTATCTCAGGAGTATGATAAGCCAATAGCCTACGCAAGAAGACGCCTCACGGAGACGGAAACCCGTTAAAGTGCTTTGGAAAGAGAATTGTTGGGGACTGTGTGGGCGGTGGACCACTTTAGTCCGTACCTTTTTGGAAGAAGATTTCGGGTCCACACTTACCACAGACCTCTTCAATGGGTTGGAAAACTAAAAGAATCATCAGCACGGATCACTCGTTGGAAGGAACTCTTGGGGCAATATTATATGGACATTGCCTACAAGCCACGAAAAGAAAACGTGGTGGGTGGCAGACTGGCTGTCTTGAGCAATAACCGTTAATGCAGTTAAGGACAACTATGGAGGCCCGTCTAGTGGTGTGAGACAGTTTCCACGAGAATGAACTCCAGAAGAAGAGGAGCACTCAGACACGCTTGGACACGGAAACGAGGACGAAACATCAGATGATGAAGGTTCAACAGAGGAAAGACCAGCGGAGATGGAAGTTATTGAAGAAATGGTAAACGACAAACGACACCAGATAATTTGGAAGGCGAAGACCACGGCATAATTAAATTAGAAAAAAGTAAATATAAAGGTAGGGACATCACGACTATTTGGTCGCAGTCGAGAGCCAGGGAAGCCGAAATTTGTATAACCTTGGCAGAAGCATCTAAGTCCGGAAATACACACCATTTATATTGTAGTAGAGTAGTTTCCTACTTTTATTTAGTTGTATTGGTACCACTGCCATCTGTAAGGTTACCTACCTTAAAGGTTGCATTGTTTACCTTTTTGTACAGGAAAATATAGCCCTTGTTTATGAGTGTACATTTCCATTAATGTTTCCACTTCTTTTTGCAAAATATAAAAGGTTATGGGCCCAGTATACGCTTAGTAGCTTTATAGGAATGCAAAGAAATCAATAGTGGTTAGTAGTCGTGTTAAGTAGGTACTTTCTGTTTTTTTTTTTTTAAATAGTGCGAAAATCAGAATGGAGTTTTTCAAACAAGTGAAACCATTGACAGGGGAGTCAGATTGGCCGGTTTGGAAGCGGAAAATAAGAGATCTTCTAGACTATCATGAGGGTGCTATTGATGTTATTGACGGTCTGTTAGTTAATCCTGAAAATCTTACTGAAGGTGCTTCAGAAGCCGCAATAAAATAGTATAAAGCCAAAGTTAAACTGTATACCAGAAAATAATGGGTCATGAGACTGCTTTTGATACTTGGAGTACATTGAAGCATCATCAAAAGACCAGTTATTCAAGATTTTTACAGGTTTCTTTTCATTTAACTGGATTGTTGGTGAGGATGTTTCAATGCATATAGCTCGGCTGAAATCACTTTGGAACGAACTAAATAATGATCTGCAGGTTAGAAAAGAGAATGTTTTGCCGGACCTATTGTTGGTTTGCAAAACTCTTAATATATTCCCAAATAATTTTATTTCCTTGGATGTTGTTAAAAAGTGCAGACAAAACATTTGAGGATTAGACTGTTCAGCTTTGTACATTTGAACGAAATTTTGTGAAACAGAAGGTTTCTAGTTCTTTTTCACTCGAGGCTTTAGCTGCAGTATCAAAGCAAAGGATAGGAAAACAAGGAAAAAGTAAGAGTAAAAATCACAATATATGTAAATGAGGAGAAGATGGTTGGGGGTGCGGTCAATGAAACACAAATAAGTATGATTAACTTATTTTAATGTGCCGACGTTTCGGCTAGAGTTTCTAGCCTTCTTCAGGGCTAAAAACAAAACAAGATAACAACCACAGTAAGTATAGAAAAATAAAAAATATAAAAAGAAAGTATAAACAGAATAATTTTACACATACAATGAATAGTTTTACAAAATAGAATTAATAAAATGAAGTGATGAGAGAAGCGGGAAATAAAATGTATACATGGGTAATTGAAAAAGCGGGTACAATAACTTACTTAAGGAAATGAAATAAAATTAAAGTTATATAATGCATAAAATTAAAGTTATATAATGGCATTATATAACTTTAATTTTATTTCAAGAGGCTTCAGCAGCTGATAGTCCAGGTCTGATGCTTGTTCTAAAAGCTCTATCAGTTGAATCATCTAGTCAACCGTCTACATAGTGGATAGACAACGGTGCTACATATAATGTATAACATACATGTAACAAATACAAATTTGTTTTACATAGATTTCAAGAGGTTGGATAGTCCATCGGGCATAAAATCAGCTGGAAAAGAAATCCTACCAGCCTTAGGAACTGTTAAAGTAAAAAATTTCACTACTGGAGAGATGTTTTTGTTGAAGGATGTTTGGTATGTTCCTAATTTATGGAGACATTTGTTCTCGGTGTTGGCAGCTTAAGATAAAAAACAAAGTGTATTTGAATCAACAGCTACACAGTGCTGGCTTTCAAATCAGGGAAAGTTAATGCTGTATGGAACAAGGGAACATGGGGGCACTCTTTAAGGAACAATTGAACCAAAAAGTAAAACCAAATTCTGAAGTGAATATTGATGATTTGGTGCAGCTTTACCACCAAAGGTGGGGTCATCAAGGTAAGCGGCACATACAAGCTAAAATGCTCAAAGAATTGAACATAAAAGTTGCTAAAGCAAACGACCAACTTTGTGAGCCGTGTGTTTATGGAAAGGCACATAAACTTCCATTTGGACATGGACAAAAATCAACAAAACTAGGACAGTTACTGTCAGCAGATGTTTGTGGACCATTTACTGAGTCGTTTTCAAAGAAAAGGTACTTAGTTTTTTTCAAGGACAGATATATTAAGTTTCGTTACTGCTTTCTGATGTCAGAAAAATCAGAAGTTAAAGAAATGTTGAAAAAGGTTCTTCAGCATGCAAAAGTAATAGGCCATCCAATACAAGAAATGATTAGTGACAATGGTGGTGAAATGGATAACAATGAAATCAGAGAGATTTTAAATGCAGCGGGAGTCACACAGAGGTTGACAGCCCCTTACACATCCCAGCAAAATGCCATTTTGGAATTTCGGAAAACTGTGGCAAGAACATTTATATATTCCAACGAACATTTAACTTTTCCAGAAGCTGTGTGGGCAGAGTTTGTATCAACTGCAACTTACATCCTAAACAGAACAGTAAAGTCGTCTGTAGAAGGTGTGAGCCACTATGAGCTATGGATAGGCAAGAAACCTAAAATAGAGCACTTGAGAGTGATTGGTTCTGTATGCTATGTCCATATTCCTAATCAGAGACGCAAGAAAATGAATAAGAAGTCCATAAAAGGATACCTGATAGGCTGCGACGGAGATGAGCGATACCATATATGGGCGAAAGAAGAGAACAAAGTCATTTTAAGTAGGGACGTTCTATTTCAAGAGAAATTAAGCAACTGTGAATTTGTTAATTTGCCAATAAAAGACACTGACGTTCAAGATTCTGAAAAATCAGAAGACCAAAAGGTGTCTGATGAGGCAAGAGGTTCTGAAAAAGAAGATGAGTCTAAGTCTGAAGATGAATCAGTCGACGAATCAGAGCACCGACTCTCACCCTTTTCACAGAATTTGAGAGACCGCTCAAAGTTATCAAAACCAGCACATCCGGGAGATTATGTGTTTTTTGGTGAAGAATTTATTCTTCGCGTCACAACACCAGACAGTTATGAAGAAGCTCTGAGTGGTAGTGATAAGAAAAATTGGCAGCAAGCTATAGACAGTGAAATGAAATCATTAAAAGAGAATCGCACATGGGAACTCGCAAGTCTACCCAAAGGTTCTAGAGCCATCTTGTCTAAATGAGTGTATAGAATCAAGTCTAACCCTGATGGTTCAGTAGACAAATATAAGGCCATACTTGTAGTGAGAGGTTTCAGCCAGAGGTCTGGTGTTAATTTTAATGAGACTTTCAGTCCAGTAGCAAAACTTGGCACGATACGAGCCATGTTAACCATTGAAGCTGCAGAAAATATGCATTTGATCCAGTTCGCCGTGTCAACTGCTTTTTTATAAAAGACATCTATATGGAACAACCTGAGGGCTACACTGATGGAATAAAAAAGGTCTGTAAACTGTTGAAAAGTTTATATGCTTTAAACCAAGCTCCTCGATGTTGGAACATTAGATTTAACACGTGTCTTAAAGCTTTAGGATGCAGACAAAATGAAGCTGATCCTTGTTTACACATTAAAGAGAGCCTAAAAAACAAATTATTAGTAGCATTATTTGTTGATGATGGATTAGTAATGGGAAATAGCAAAGATGAGGCTGAATTGTTTATAAAAGAGTTGGAGGAGTTTAAGTTGAACCAGCTACATATTTCCTTGGTTTAGAATTTGAGCGTCAAGAAAATTCTATAAAAAATTGTCAGCAAGCATATGTCAAGAAGTTACTACAGCGTATTAACTTTCAAGTTAACAGGTTTACAGCTGTGTCCACTCACATGACAAAGTTAGATGAACACGTTTCAGAACAAGATAGGAACAGTAATTTCCCATATAGAGAAGCTGTTGGAGCTTTGATGTACCTGATGGTATGCACCAGACCAGATCTTGCGTACAGCATTAGTGTTCTCTCAAGAACCCTAGAATGTCTTAGTAATCAGGATATAGTACGACTGAAAGAGTATTTCGCTACATCGCTGGTTCATCCAGTTTGGGAATACGATACACGGCGGACCGGAGTCGTGAACTCAACTGTTACAGCGATGCAGACTTAGGTGGATACAATAAAACAGGACTTTCAACTTCTATAGTCGTTGTGACGTACGCAGGAGGGGTAGTGTCATGGCTGAGTCAGCATCAACAAATGACAGCAACTTCGACAACTGAGGCTAAGCTAGTTGCAGCAAATGAAGCAGTAAAATAAATTATCTGGCTGTCTAGACTATTTGAAGACATGGGCTGTCCCCAACAAGTGCCTACGCTTCAAATTGACAACCCAGCAACAATTCGTCTGTCCCACAATCCAGGGAACCATCGCCATACGAAGCATATACAAGTAAAATTCTTTTTCATAAGAGAAAAAATTTTGGATGGTGTTCTCAAAGTACAGTACATCCCCACAGAGGAACAGGCCGCGGATATTATGACGAAGACACTACCAAGACTTGAATATTTAAATATTTAAATATTTAATCAAGAAACTTGGACTGTTTTCATGTTTGTCAAATTAAATAAAAGATAGAAAAAGGGAAAGTATTGTAGTAGAGTCGTTTCCTACTTTTATTTAGTTGTATTGGTACCACTGCCATCTGTAAGGTTACCTAGCTAAAAGGTTGCAATGTTTACCTTTTTTGTACAGGAAAATATAGCCCTTGTTTATGAGTATACATTTCCGTTAATGTTTCCACTTTTCTTTGCAAAATATAAAGGATCTATTCAGCAAGATAGCAATGGCATACTTGATGAAAGATGAGTCGGCGGAGGCGGTGTTGCGGGCTCTTTGCGCTTGGTTTCAATTTTACGGGGTCCCTGACAGAATATCGTTGGACGGGGGTAGAGAATTTGATAATGCGCATACCAGGGAGGAAATGAAGGCATTAGAAGTAGTATGGCATCTCAATACTCCGGGGCATCCTAAGAGCAGAGGAGGGATCGAGAGGCTGCATACCACTCTCAGGTACTTTCTGCGTGTGTATCAATTGGAAAAGGGATTGGAACCGGATGAAGTGAAGGAACGAGGTATTGCGGCGTACCATTACTCCGTTCATACGGTCACGGGGTTTGCGCCCTTCGAAATTCTTTTTGGACGCGGACGTTGGAGAGATTATAGAAACACAGTGACTGGAAAAGGAGAAGTTATTAATAACAGTTTAGCCCTGAAGAAATTCTGGAAAGCTCGTATCGAGGAGGAAAAGTGGAGTAAACAAGTGAAGAAACAAAATTTACCTTAAGGGCAACATCAAAATCGGGACCATAGTCTACAGGAGATTGTCAACCAATAGGGGAAAGGAACTAAAGCGATATGAGGGTCCCTTCAGGGTGACAGGGGGAACATAATACTGTTACAATTGAGAGCTTGCGTGGACCAAAAGGAGGAAGACAGTACATATTGAACAGCTAAAGATCCCTACTACGACTTAATATTGATTGTATAGAATGTAAATTTATTTATTTATTTTTTATTTGTTTTGTTTCTTTGTTTTTTTGCTGCTACGTGTATCTATTCAAGGAAATTTCTTATCAGCGCTCATTGCTTGAAAGAACAATTATTGTTTGTATAAATTTGTTTACGTTATTCTTTTTTAATCATGTATAAAGGTTGTATCTATATTTTTTTCTGTCCTCTTTTGTTTTTGTATGTTAGTAGCATAAGTTTTTCTTTTTTGTTTCACTTTTGTATTTATAGTAACTAGTTGCTTTATTGATTTTTTTTTAGGTCATTCTATTGTACAAGGTAGGTTTACAAGTTAGTTTACTTTAGATAGTTTACTGTTCGTCTATTGTTAATTATTTATAGGTTGTTGTAAATAGATTTTTCTAATTGTTTTCTTATGTATATGTTATTGTATTGTGATATATAAGTTTACGAGGAACCTGGTGGGGGGGAGTTATGGCCAAAGTGAGATGTCAGATAACAAAGGCCGATCTGATCGAGATGTATCTATAGCGGAACTGAACCAAATAAAGTTAGTCTTGTTTAGTCATTCACAAGGTGTTCTTCTATCAACCTTTTTCATTAAGCCTCTTGCCGCTGTCACGTAACTTATATATATAAGTTATCTTTTACTGGGGTGAAACTAAAAATGTTAGGAGAGAGAGGAGTGCGAAATGAAATGATTGAAGTACTCTCAAAGACTGATCTATTTGTGAAGCCTGTCCGTCTATATATATATATATATATATATATATATACACAATCAGTCAGCTGTTCTCCTCGATCAGCTGATACGAACAATCCTCGTAAACTCTATTATATACGAAGGAGAAATATATATGCAAATACAATTACAATAACAACAAATAAGATAGATACAAAACAATTAAAATACAATAACAATAAAAAAGATACCAATACAATAAAACTACAGAAATAGGATTCAAAATAAAAGCACTCTGTGCAAAAAAACAAAATTGGACAAAACAAAAAAACAATACATTTTCACATGAATCACTGATATTCACACTCTCACGTCTTTATTAAGTTCCGAAAATGAAAAAAAAAAAAAAAAAAAAAACTTTACAACTTTACAACTTTACAATATTCCCCTCCGGATGGGAGGTGAGTATAATCCCGTACATCATAATAACGCTGTTGCAGGAAGCTTTAATTGTTCTAGGTGAACTGTTTTTTCGGTTCATTTAAGCTTTCAATGGTGACAACATTGTGTTCTCATATCATGACCCCTCTGAATGGGCCTTCGTACCTCTGCAGCTCTATGCCCCTATTATGTCCCACTTTACGGTACAGCACTGTCCCAATTGTAAGGTTGCCCATTAGATCGCGAACACTGAGATTGTGTCTAGTAACTCTTCTGCGTTTCTCCTTCTCAATTTTGTCCTTGACTCTAGCCCATATCTTCCTCCGTGCCATACAATTAACGGCGATATTGCTCTCCTCAGTCGCAGTATCATGGTAATTCCTCCGACGTCACCGTAGTCCAAAAATAATCTCAAAAGGAGAAAACCCCGTGACGGAGTGTATGGAATGATTGTATGCTACGATCGCTCGTTCCATCGCTTCGTCTGGCTCCAGCCCCTTTTCTAACTGATATACCCGCAGGTGGTCACTGAGGGGACTGCGGAGCCTTTCAAAACCTCCTCGGCTCTTTAGATGACCTGGGGTGTTAAGGTGCCACACCACCTCCAAGATTTTCATCTCTTCCCTGATGCTTGCGTTGTCAAACTCTCTTCCACTGTCTGACGAGATTCTATCCGGTACGCCGTAAAACAAGAATCACGTGCGTAGGGCTCTTAACACCGCTGAACTCTCTTTCATTGGGTACGCCATAGCTAGTTTGCTGAAAACGTCTATAACTGTGACCCACACTAGTATTCCTTCCACGTAAAAAAAATCCGCTTGAAGATCACTAAATGGTGCTTCTGCAGTGGGCGTCTCCTCCTGGATCGCTTGAGGTGGGTGTCTGTCATATTTCGCAGTCTCTATGGTTTTGCCCTGGTTAAATGCTATGGTCACCTCCTTTTGGCATTCCGCGTCACGGAGAGTTTCTGCCATCATCGTACAACGTATAAACAACCGGTCGACCCCAATCTGATCCGTCCCGAATTTCGTCCCACAGCACTGCATTTCCTACGTATAGATGATGAGTTTTTCCGGCATTCGATGCATCCTTTAGTGCTCGTCTGATTTGGTTCTCCCTGAGACTGGGCTGGGACCATACAGTCACAATATTACTGCTGCCGTATTTTTCATGCTCCATCTTCAGTAGTCCCAAGGTTTTGGTTTTCCAAATGATTTGGCACCGTTTATCAATAATGATTTCATCAATTTCTTCCATCTCGGGAGGTCTTTCCATAGTTGAAGACTCTCCTCTGTTTTCTGATTCTTCTGTGCCTGGTTGATGTTCTTCTTCCGGGGTCCACTCTCTCAAGAACTGTCTAGCATGTCCAGATGGTTCTCCCTGATTATCCTCTATCACATTAACCATTATTGCCCTTGAGAGCAAGTGAACAACAACATTGTCTTTACCAGGGTTGTATGTGATGTTCATATTATACTGGTTGAGGATCTGCTTCCATCTGGTGATGACCGCAGATGACTTTTAATTTTCCTACCCACTGCAACGGTCTATGATCAGTGTGGACCCTAAAACGCCTTCCAAACACATATGGCCAAAAAAAAAGTCTGGCTCTGGCCATCAAACTGTGTTAATCTAACTGTATTGTGTGTATTGTGTTTCTTAAACTTTCTCTGCCTTCTCCTTTCATTTATTACCTAAATTACAGTGAATGGTCTACATTAGTAAATAAAGTAGAAATAAAATTGTTATTTTAATAAAAACAAAAAAAAAACAGTTGAAACTTTATGATACAGACGTAGAGGCCAGGGATTAAGCCAGTAAACATAAAGGTAACCTACGGGATTAAAGACTGTTGACTGCCCCCACTACAGCAGCATCGCCCCACCACAGACCCCCACTACAGGTTTCATATATTTTCATTCGTATTATATTTCAAACATACAAATACGAAACTAAGATGGCGGTACGCCCGGTCTGCAAACAGGTCGTCGTAAGAGAGGACAAGTTAGCACTAGCCTGCAACTTATGTAAAATTTTATTTCACAACAAATGTTGTAACATCCCGGTCAGCGAAATCTCGCAACATAAAAAACAATTGCCCCTCATGTCAGAGTGTAACCAAGTCAGGGGCTAGGTAATATAGTGCCGTACCCAGCAGAAGTATGGAGGAAAACATAATGGCCATACTCAAAGAAATCCAGAAAATTACAGATGATTTGAAAGATATCAAAAATGTTATGAACACCCAGGGAGAAATCATATTTGAAAACTCCAAGAGACTGAAGACTATGGAGGAAAGAGCTAAAAAGCAGGACGAAACCTTAGAAAAACTAGTTATTGAAAATAATAATCTAAAAAAACAAATTAAAACAATGGAAGCAAGAATAAATCAGCCCGCACAAGGCCAGCTTACCCACTCACTTGAAATCAGGGGCATTCCGGTGAAAACAGGTGAAACACCCGAGGGTATACTATGTTCGATCGGAGCGGCATTGGGAGTGAAGCTCGGCCCGGAAGACCTGGACACGGTGGAAAGAAAAAGGCCCAGAGGAGAGGACCCTCGCCCGCCCGCGATAGTGGTGCGATTCGTTCGCCAGACTGTCCGCGACGAGGTAATTCGGCTCCGAAAGGTAAAAAGAGATTTCACTACCAGGCATCTTGGCTGGGACAGCGACGAAAGGATCTATAGGCGAAGAGATGACCCCCGCCAATAGACACCTGTACTGGCTGGCGAGGCAGATGAAGGCAGCCGGTAGATTGAGGTATGTATGGTTCGCTCGAGGGAGAGTCAGATGCCGCCGAGAAGATGGGCAATCTGTTGTCATCATTAATACAGCTGAGGATCTGGAAGCCTTTCACTGACGCCACCCCCCGTGTTACATTAGATTTAAACCTCAGTTAATCTGTTATATTTTATTCTTATTGCTTAGCCTATTTTTATATTGTCATTATAACCCCCCATTTTCTTTTTTATTTCTCAACTTAAAGAAAACTTTCTTTTTTATAGAAACTATTAATTTATTAGTGCATATGATTTATTTTTTCT
>NW_027111519.1:147619-148732 GCF_000696795.3 Halyomorpha halys
CACTGATACCTGGCTAGATGTATTTATTATTGATTCCCCACAGAACGTTTTATCCCCCTCCCAAATGCCTATGTCTTTTCTTTCCTCCCTGACCTAATCAGAATTTTCTACAACATTCCCAGTTCCTTGCTTCTGCCAAAGACAATTTGTTTGCGAAACCTTGATTCCTTTACCATAGAAAACATTGGTCCCTACCTTGACGAACTTTCCCTTTCCTTAGAACCCATCTATTCACTTTTATCCATTGATGACATGGTCGAATGCCTATCCTCAAATCTCCTTAAATTCCTAAACCAACACGCTCCTCTTAAAACCTGTACCTTCAAACGCTCTCCGGCTCCCTGGATCAACTCAGAAATAAGAAATTTAATGAGAAAACGAGATGCTGCCAGAAGACGTTTCAGACGCACCCGAAGTTCAGAGCACTATTCCACCTTTAAGTCTCTCCGAAACCTTACCCAAACATCCTTACGCCGCGCCAAGGAGCAGTACTTTCACAACATCCTATCCCAAGCACCTGATCCTAAATCTAAATGGGAAATCCTTAAGAACCTCTCCGTTATCATTCCTAAATCCTGTCCATACTAAGTTGATCCAGACGAGCTTAATACTTTCTTTGTTGCTCCTCCTCCTTCAACAACCTCATGCGAATTTTCATCTCTTCTCATCCCTGAAATCCCATTTGATCCCAATAACTTTTATTTCCAAAATGTTTCTCCAGATGATTTAATCTCAGCAGTCCTCAGGTCCAGAACTAACGATTGCGGCCCAGACAATGTTCCTGTAAAGATCATCAAACTTTGTCTCCCTGCCATTCTTCCTGCCTTCCTGCACATTTATAACTTCTCCCTTCAAAATTCTGTTTTTCCCAAAGCCTGGAAGAAAGTCCTCGTCCGACCCTTGAACAAAGTTCCTTCTCCTTCTTCAGTTTCCGACTTTAGGCCAATATCCATTCTATCCAATGTGGTCAAGCCACTAGAAAGATTAGTCCACTCCCAACTTAATAATTTTCTCGAGCAAAAAGCTCTCCTTAATCCTTTCCAATCCGGTTTTCGCTCCCAACATTCCACACAATCCGCTTTATTGAAAATTTCCCAAGACCTCCAATCTGCT